>NW_010303051.1:5196-37069 GCF_000700745.2 Antrostomus carolinensis
AGGGAAAACTTTAGTTTCCCAGGCTTTAACCAACAGGGCATAGTGATCCTCCTACAAAGATTAGAGTTATTTAGAACACCAAGAAGAAAGGTTAACAGCAGCTGTATTTTCCTTAAGAAAGCAGGGAAAACCCTTGTGTGGTAAAACTTAAAAATCTGAATTACAAGATGTGTATTTAGAGTAGAAATTATAGCAGAGAGAGTTTGCCATGTTCCTCACCCGGGGAATATCGTCATCATCGTCATCATCACTTTCATCATCTGCAATAGGAGGTGGATGAGGATCGGGGCCCGATGTGATAAAGTTCTCGTAGCTTAGTTCCATTTTATAGTGGCAAGATGTGTCACTGTCATATTCTGCAAAACACATACAGAAATAATGAGATCATAATACACTAGAAGGCATGCAACAATATTCCATGAATTTTTTGAGATCCATGGTTTCCAGTCACTCAGTGGAAACATAATGCATTTTGACAGAGCAGAACCAATCGGCCGAGTCAATCAACTACAACATTTTATTGTAATTAAAGCCCTAATAAGATAGTTTCTCATTGTAGTTGCATTAATTAAGAATAATTTCTGTGTCCATAATGGAAGACCAAAGTAAGATTCTTTTAATTGCCTTGCCTAAAGTCAAATAAGCATGTATTTGACTGTGCTTATTGTACTGCTTTACCTAAGCAGGCAGTACCTAAGGACTGCAGACAGGATGTGCTTAAATCCTATTTAATAAATTGTAATTTCTCCTAAAAAAAGATTAAAAAAAAAATTAATCATCACTTTACGTTGTTGAGCTGTAGCAACAGCAGCAATTCTACAAGGAGGTCCATGGTTCCCAGGATCAGAAGCTATGCTGGTTCCAGCATCGTTATCACTATCAGAAGCCATGGCAAAAGGCAACGCTTCAAAGTTGGCACTTATTTCTTCAGCAAGGTCAATGCACAGATCCGCAGCGTTCCTGTGAGCCTGTCCTTCAGCGTAGGCAAACTGGCGAGACCCAAAGTTAGCACGGACTTTGGTGTTCTGAAAGAAGATGCACATAAAAGCATTACGGATGATGAGTTGGGGATTGGTTTGATCCTTCTCTTCACTCTTTTTTAAAAAAACAACAACAACAAAAAACCCAGCTCAGCCAAAGGGATAAGCTGATCACATCTCCATGCCACACAGTTTTCCCAGCGTTGCCAGCTGTAGAACTGGATGCAGCAGGGAAAGTATTAATCTTCTAACCACAAACTTGGAACTTGCCTTTTTTCTAGCTTCAAGACACAGCATACTTAGCTAGTCTACTGAGAAGCAAGGTCACTGCTGGGAAGGAATAGTAACACAAGGGCTACTAGCACAGAATAATGTCACCTCATCAAGCCAGCTGCACGTTACTGTCCTAATGGGTAGAAAAAGTTCCAAATAATGACAAAACATACACGCACCTGGGAAGGGAAAAGGAATACCTCAACTTAACTCAATAAAAGTTAAAACTATCACTCTACTTTTTATAGATAGGTAAGCAAGCTCAATACTTTCTATATGTTTTTAATATTTCTGAAAGAATACACATCAAGCAACATATTTCTGTTAAAAACTTGCCTTTTTCTGAATGTGGACAACTGGCCACATTCCACCAGAGACATCTTCCAGATACGGCCCAAGGCGCTGCCCACAATACGTAAAATAAACTCTGCCTTTAGCTGGCTGCCCTGGAGGGGGTGGAGTTCCTTCTGTTCTTTCCCATCCGATTCCTGCTACATCACCTTCAGAAAAATATAATCATCAAACGAAGAACACGGATTTAATATGTTTTCTCATCCACTGTTTCCCTTACATTTAGGGGATTTTCTGATTTAACAGATAAGCAAGCTTGCTGTACTCTTACATACCAGGAGAAAGAGTCACATCCAGTCTAACACTCTTCCACTGCAGCAAGCTGGAGCCATTGTAGTGCACTGCTCGCCCATTACTGAGAAGTAACACAAGAAGAGAATTAAAGAGAGCACTGAAACCAATCAGGATTACAATTCACTACTAGCTGAGGTCTAGATAGCTGTGGTACTTACAAAAGGCAACTCAGTTCCCTTTATTTTGATACAGAGATATTCTAATTCGTAATTTCAACATTAAAATCTCCGTGTTGCCTAATACAGTGTGCTCACAATACTCCTCCCTAAGGAGCAATAGAAATGTGCTGAGCAAGACCATGGCTTTTGATGTACATCTGCAACGTACTTGTGAAAAAGACAGGTGCCCACTGGGTTTGTCCAAGCACCATCCCGTTTTTCAGCTTCTGTAGCAAATCCAAATGAAACTATTGGTCCAGTGTCATCATCTGTATCTCCATAGGAAACTATTTCAATTTCCCAGTAGAATGATGGTGCCTAGAAATAAAAATAATATTTAAAAAAAATATTTACAAACCATAGGTAAAATAGAAACTTTAAAAAACATTTACAAAATATAGGTAAAATATGAAATAGTGAAAATCTCTTTTCATGCACTATTGAATATTAAATGACACTGTTGTACAGTTGTGAGTTCTCACCTGTACTGGAACTGGTGAAGTGGCATAGATAAATGTGCCCCGAGGAAGTCCCCCACCTGCACTAGGATCAGCCAGAAAGGTCACAGCTGTGAGATGCGATGAAAACATGCACGCTCGCACAGGGGGAAACACTCTTGATGGGCTCCAAGTGATTTCTTTGGGCTACAAACAGGAACAGAGCATTTTATTCTACCAATTACAGTTGAAGTTATCTACTGAAATCCAACGACACGTTTTTTATGAAGCGCACATTGAATACAATACGTGCAACTACCACAACTGCAACCACAACTAATCGTGTCCCTTTACAGAATTCACATTAACTGAAATGTTTAAACAAGAATCCAGCTAGTTTGGCTCCAACACCACAGGCAGGTGTTCTGCATTCAGTGGCTGCCTTCATTTGCAAGGGGCAGAAGACTCAGCATTGTTTCTGCACTCACCTGTCTTCTGTCTGCTTGCAGTGGAGGAGGGGGAGGCCGAGCACAGTCACGATACAACATTCGTAATCTTTCACACTGCATTTCTACAACAAGGAGCCTCTCCCCTGTAACGACAAACCAAGTCATGAGGTTCCAAGGAAATCTAGTTACTTAAGTCCAACAATGCAACTTTAATACCGGTAAATAGAAACAAACGTGACATTTGCATTTTTAGAGATCTGATCAAATAGTCTCACTTACCTAATCAACAAAATTAAGGACAAAATCTAATGCATATGAGCAACTGTCTTCCTCATGTTTAATTTATATTTGGTTAGCAAAGACATTGTTATGTTAATTAAGGTATAAATTAAGGTATAAAGTTCACTTTAGTGAGCAAGTTTATGACCCAGCAAAAGCAGGAAGTCAAAAGAATTTACACCTACTGTCAAAAACTCAGTATGCTCCTTTTACACTGGAGATCACACTGAAATCCACTTGGTTCCTACCCTAACACCCTTTGCTTCAGCCACTTTTCCTCCAATGAAAGGCTCTGACATGTTCCTAAAATTTGTCCTCGAACTAAGACTTCTGCTGGGCCCACTGTTTATCCACAGAGGGGAAGGAAATCAAGAGCTCAATGATAAGGAATATAAAGAAATCATTGTAAAAACAGCAAAAAGGTCATAAAAAGAAAACGTATAAATGATAATGTCAGGGAATACAGAGTAGGTTACATTTGGAAGCAAGAAGAGTGGAGAGGGTTCAGAAGCAGAATAGTAGAGAGCTGGTCTCAGGACTTGCATCTTCTGTGATGCATAATATAATCATGTTCTGGTTTAAACTTATTTCCTAATGTTTAAATTATTTAGTCTGGCTATTAGCTACTCTCAGGTTAACAGCTCTGCAGCTGTAACAAGACATGCTGTACTGTGCTAGCTATCATAAACTCTAAGTAGCTGGAGGACAAAACACACAAATGATTTTAAAAGCTGTTATGTCTCTGAACTGAATACTACAGTGAAGCTGCAAGAACACATTGAATACCTACCAGGGCTGCACTCCTGCGCTACTAAATTAAGAACTTCTACAGCAGCTGGACACTGTTGAATGAATTCTTCACAGAATGAGCTGTCTTCTAACAGCTGAGCCATCACCAGGCATGCTCTTAATGGAAAAATAATACGTTTAAAGCATTACAAAAGAGCACACCGAATTCAAAGTTCTCTTTATATGTCTTAAATTCAGGATTATTTTAAAAGACAGCATGCCAACTGATCTATGTCTTTGTCTGGTTGCTCAGCTATCCATTGGAACTTCCACAATGGCAGCTTTCCCCTGCTTCACACAAAGCATTCACTCAACGCATTGACAGCGTTACAGGGGGCACTTCATTTTTGGTGCTCATTTTAACAACATCCAGACAGTAAATGTACTTAAGGAAGCAAACAAGAATTTTTGCATTGTCCCTTGCTGTCATATGCTGGTATCAATAGAGCAAGAAAACAAGAAGCCATGCAATTTTCTTGAAGATTTGTGTAGGGTATCAGAACAGACTGGGGTGCTGCACAAAAACCAATGACTCACCTGGTTCTTATTTCAGCAAGAAGCCGGACCACTGCCATTACTGGAGTTGAGCCATCTCCTGTTGCAGGAAGTGAGGTGTGAATAGATAGACTTCCCTCCTGAGGAAGCAACATGGACTGGACTGCCTGTACTACCTTCTCAGTAATGGACAGTTTATGAAGAGGCAATGCCTGATGGTGGGGGGGCACGGTAAAAAGTTAAATTCAAGTAGTTAGTTTCTAAGAAATGAGGGAGTTTTATTACCTGGAGTTAATTCTCATTTTGTACTATCACAAAACCAGCATCAAACACCAGTCAAAAAAACAAAAAAAAAAAAAAAAGGAAAAAACAGAAACAAAACAAAAGAAAACAACACAGTATGCAATGGAATATTTTTAAGCACCAAAAGATGAATATCCATGTTACTTGAATAAGAACTTAAATATCAATATTGTTAAGATATGTTTAAAATAATGAGGCAAACTTTACATATAATCTTCAATCAAAGATGAAACACATTTTTTACATGCTGTAGATTAATTGCCAGTATGCTGTGACACACACACACACAAAATTGATATTATACTTAATATTGGATTCTTAAAACTACCGTACCTCAGATCTTGGAACACAGAGCCTAGATAATGGAATAGTTAATGTGTCTGATGCTTGTGAGGTCTTTCTACTGTCTATACTTGTAGGTGGAAATTTGACCGTTGCTATACCTTCTTGTTCATTAATAGATGCCACAACTCCAATGCTTCCTGCTATTCCTTTACCTAAAACCTACAACCAAAGAAAGTCTGCTTTACAAACAAGAAACACTGAATGTTTAACACCACACACACCAACTCAACACACAATTAGAGCTGGGTATTTTATGAAACAGGAATAACACACAACAGCAATCTCCACAAGTTTTATTGCAAGTGCTTCACAAACACAGGCAACCTGCACACTGCTTCACAAGTACGCTGCTGCAGGCAAAACATCGTCAAAAGCACCAGTTCTCATTTAAGATATGTGCACAGTGCTGAATTACCTGAACTTCAGAACCTATTTTAATGGTCTCCTTAAAGCCACCCAGAGCACAAAGGGCAGCTACAGCCTGTCGAGCAATTCTTTGAAGTTTAGCAAGTTTCCTTCCACTGCTACTCCCGTTCTCCAAAATACTCTCTGCATATTTCCCAAGTTGGGGAATGTACATCAGAGCCCGAGACAGAACCTGAAGACACAAGCAAAAAATACCAGAGAATGACTTCAAAGCACAATTCAAACAAAAAACAAGCCTCCAACCCACACACAGTCTCAGAAGAGTTATTTTTGTTCTTGAAGAGAATTATGTAACTCAGAATATTCTTAAGTTCTCTGAAGCGTGAACACCAGCAAAGCTGGCTCCATTCCCTAATACCTTTTAAAATCAGAGTTACATATATAATCTTAGCAAAGGTCTTCGCTCAAGGATTTAGCCTTAGTAACAGATTAGGTGCTACAGGATTCAGGGGAACATACAAGCAATGTCCTATACTTCCCAGTCAACACGTTAGACCCTCAGAAGTCATGGCAAAGAGGACTGAAGACCAAAGGCAGAATAACTGCCCAGTAAAGGCAAGATAACTCCCTAAACACACAGCATTATTAATTATTGAAAAGAATGACAGATGAATTACAGAATGACAACACATTCTCTAATGCTGGATAATTTTTGGTTATTTATTCCACCTTAAGATGCCAGAGAGATACCACTTATTAGAAAGGGGTGCTTCTATGAAGTTAAAAGTAGTAAATTGGAAAGGAGCAGCTTAGGAAATTGCACCAATTAAGTTTTCTTAACTATCAATGCATGTTTGGTGTAGAATTCGATACCTAATCTTCTGTTTGCTTACTTTTTCAGCAGTTGTGGTCCATATCTGAGCTGCATTTGATTCTGGTGCCATCAACAAGCTATGTAGCAAAGCAATCACCTCTGCTGCCATGCTGTTTGCAACATGGCCACTAATGAACGGCCTCACAGGATCCGTCCTACACAGGAGAACAAGGACATTTGCCCATTAATGTCAAAACACGAGAAGGAAAAGAAGCTTCAGTTGACAACAACAACACACAGCACAAAAAAGGGAAGTTTATGAACACCTAGATTATTTTCTAGAGCACTACAAACACTGGTATACAGAAAAGCAGAATCTAGACTCTAACTATAGAATCAAAGTGACCTACCTGGCAAGCTCAGAATTCCTCTCCCTGCAAATAGAAGTCTGTGCTGTCTTCTTTTTGTCCCCAGTGGACAACCCACTGGTAGTTTCTGGATTGACAGTTTCTATGGGTGGCCCAACACTAACTATCAGACCAGACTGTGCCCACTTAGTTGCCTTTCGAAGAGCTGCAGCAGCTTCTTCTGTAATAACTTCACAGCAGCCACTCTGAAAATAAAATTGCCATATAAGAGCCAACATTAGTATTGGTCTATTTGGTCACACTATGGGATGCATTTAACTCTCCTCCCTCAGCATCTGTAAAAGTACTGAGAACACATCAAAGCATCCTCCTGTGTATGTAACAGTCACAGTCATAAAGCAAATTCTTTCTCCTGCTTTTTCTCATCTACAAAGAGATGAGATCAATGTGGATTCACTGCTTTTAATATTCCATTCTTAACAGTATAAATTTGCTTTTCTGATCAAACAGCCACATATGAGTATTCCTGGTGCAAATACTCAAGAATATGTTTGAAAATACACATGAAAATGTAATTTAAATATGTGGTTTAAAATTTATACTATTAAGGTGCATTAAACACTTCAGGAAAGAGAATACTGAAGGGGCTTAAACATGATCTACAATGGCTGGGGGAAGTATTAGCTGAAATTCTTTTTCATCATTTACCCTTGTATTTACATCAATAACTACATAATACTAACATTTACATAAATAATAAAAGTTACCTTTCTGAACAGTTCAGCAAATTAAAGGAATTTAACAAAGGGGATTTAACAGCAGTAAAAACCAAGAATTCTCACTGGCTACTGATTTTTACAATGCTGATTAATTCTTCAGTTATTCCTTTTCTTACTTTTGTCATGTCTCGATCCATTTTCACCACTTTCTCCATATTGGCTCCAGTTCCTAGTCGGAATGGACGACCTTCTGAGCTGCTATTATAGTGAAAATAAATCACATTAGCTTTGTTTTACTGCTGGCAAAAACAGCTGAACTATACAGTCCATTTTAATATTTTATGCACATTTTTAAATGATTTGAAACCAACTCTTGCAACTTAATTGCTTCACAGTAACAGAAATACTTGATAGTTAAGGATATACCCAACTGCACTGTAATTTAAAAAAAATAGTTTAATACTACTGAATGTAGTTATTTGCATAGCAATTTAACCCTTCCCTCCTCAAAAAGAAGCATAATGAAATTGTTTTTTACTGAACACAAATGCCTGCAAGCTCCCAGTTAGCCTTTCACCTAAGAACACTCAACAGCTCTAAATTTTTATATCAATTTTAGGGCACGAGTTCAAAACCAACTTGGAGTGGGGGAAGAGGAGACAATAGTACAGAATGCAAGAGGTGATAAACGCTGGCTGCTTGACACGCAGAGATCTCAAAATCCAAGTGGGTACTAAGAATACTAAAGAAGCTGTAATAGTAAATTATTATCCAGCATATGCATTACTAAACACAAGGTTTTTAAAGCCATTTTGCTTTGGTAGTTCTATTTGTTAGCCCTACTTAGTCTGCAATACCAGAACAAGATCCATTCAATTTTCCTCACAGAGCATCATTTAAGTAGCACTAAAAAAAGAAGATAGATGGAATTGGATGAATTGGTTGTTAATTGCAATCCAGTAAATTAAGATTACCTTAATAATGGCTGAAGGACTTCATGGGATGACTGGTCTTCCCGTTTATGAATAAAAATAGAAAGTTTACCATCCACTGCCTCACTTTCTTCTCCAGGATCTTTATCACCTTTTATGGAATTTTTAGGGCTGGCTTTTGCCAAAGTCGTATCCGGCTCAGAGGCAGTTGGAGAAAGAACTGTCTGGCATCCTTGAAGTAGAAAGGAAAAAACCAAATCAAAGAAAAACACACAACCATGAGCTCCATCAACAAACTTTCTTGCCCTTGAAACTAATGCTAACAAACCCGAGATGAGTCTAAACATCACTGTGACACACACCTTAGTTTGACAGCAATTAAATTGAAGTCACAGAGATATCCTATCTTTTAACACTGACATATCATACACCTTTTCCTACATGAGCTTTCTGTCAATACAAAAGCTCCTTGCAGAAACATGACTTGCTTGGCAATTTCTCAAATTAGCATGACACCAAAAAGATGCTGGTACCTGGTACTACATAATCCGCCAGCTTTGCCAACAGCAGAGAGGCAATCTTGGAAGCTGGGTCACTGGGATCATCCTGTTCACTGTTCAGAGAGGGTACAGAGTAACTCCAGGGAGGCAATTCCACATTTCCACAGTCCTCAACACTCATGAGAGGCAGAGCAGCACGACACAGCTGGAGGATTATAAGGACCAACTTTGGAGAAGGACGCTGATCCAAGAGAAGTGACAGAAGCTTGGACACACAGGCTGGCTGGCTCAGGATTGCTTTACCTATGTGACTCCTGAAAGGGAGAAAAAAAAACCCAGGTAACTGCTGCTTGGAAGAAAAAAAAAAAGATTGTTTGCTGATGCTCTTGTAAATAATAAGTTCATTGGTTTTCAAGATGCAATTTTTAAAAAATTTCAGCATCTGACAAAACCTTATCTGCAACAATTCTTATATAACCTGATAGCACTGATTAAACATTGTCAGCTTACAATCAAAAAACCCCACAAAACCCTAAAAGAACCCCCACCTGCTTTCAAACATAGAAAAAAATACTTGAGAGACGAAGGTCTAGTACCTTGATAGGTCATTAAGAAGACTGAGAACATCTTGAAGTGCATCATTTCCTGCAGCTTGATTACCACAACACTCTGTAGCCCGAGCAAGGTGGTTAGTAAGAAGGCTGGAGACCTGACGAGCCAGACCAGAGTGAACAGCTTCTGTAGAACCACCTTTAAAATGCAAGAATATACAATTGTAATTAACAAAACTGAATTTACACATCTACAAATTCCTTCCTCGTAAAATTAAAACAGTAAAAAAAATGTTTTGTTTTGTTATAGCAAAACATTTCTATATAAAATGTCTTTAAAAATAAAACCTGACACAACATCTGTGATCCATTAGCCAACAGCCGTGTGTCTATAAGTTTATGTATATTACAGGCAAATCCCAACACAGTAAAAATGTGTAAGTGATCACGCAGGGTCTCCTGGTTCTATGGATGTGCCTATGTAGAACCAAGTGGTAGACTTGAAATTATCTGCAACATAAACACTCCCACGAGAAGGAAAAGCTAAAATTAAAAACCAATCAAACAATATCCCCCCAAAAACAAAACAAAAAAATTCACAAGAAGAAGAAAATAGACTTATTTGTGTATCCAGTTGTGTGTGCTAAAGAACCCAAACAGGACTGAAGCCGTGGTGAGTGGATACCCCATTTTAAATACATTTACACCACTTCTCAGGCACTTGTGCAATTCTAAGGTGCACAGTAGAAATACAGTTGGCAGTGTTCCTACCTTCTTCTTTCTCCCATTCAACACAGCGATTGGCTAGCACCTGGAAGGCAGCCCAAGCCATGGTGGCCACCTTCTGTTTCTTAGTCTGTTTTTCATTCGAACTAGATTCTGTCTGGCTGCTTAAACTGCAAAGTCGGTCCATAAGTTGCACCAGGCCACTACGTACCAAACACTTCTCTTCACTCCTGTATGAGAAGAGAAATTCAGATTTTACTTCAGTAACTTTTCAGTCACTAACAACAGACACAGTGAAAATCCAGAACTTGCTGTTAACTCAGCAATCAACTACTTCACTTTGCAGAAAGATGGTTCTGTCTCTCCCTTGTCTTCCCCAGATTAAATTCTGTATTCTGAGAAAATTTAACAGGATCTTCTCAGATAAGAGAATATATTTATACTATATAATGCTTCTTCTTAGGGCAAAACCTAATAAGGACAGCTGTGGATGCCCTCCTTCCCTTTCTGAAGGAAATATTTCATACCTTGTGTAAGGTATAGTGCACAAGAGGCCAATGCTATTTGCACAAGCAATGGGGTAGCGAGCACACAGCGAGACCACAGACGTCATAGTCTCTCCAAAAGCTTCCTGGACTTGTTCCACCATCCCGCCACATGTGAGCTCTTCAATTCTGTTGGTAGTTAGATATTGAAAAGATAGGGTTTCTAGGTTAAACAAAATGAACAAACTTCCAAATATAGCTTAAAAAAAAATAATAATCAGCACATATTAAGAATGACTCAAGGAAGATTTAGAAGCAGAACTGCAAGTCACAATGCTTTAACATGAACCATATATAAACAAGGTAGTATAGTAGTTTTACCTCAGACATGATTGAAATTTTACCACAAACAAAATATTTGAAAAATATTTATCAAATTTAGATGACAGTATTAGCGTCAGCTAAATCTACCACTAATACCTAATTAACATGAGTTTTTAATTAAGTCAGGAGAGTAAGATACATATCCATACAGATACATATCCACACCTGTGGCCATATTATCCCAGTATGAAAGGAAAGTTCATCTGTTGCCAGATAAAAGCATTTCTTCAAGTTTCTGCCTTTTTACCCAACAAGGGCCAATAAAAGTAGTTGCTGCAAGCTTTGTTCTGCAAAATTGAGCCCTCACAGCTAGTCACTTCTCATGGTTTTTCTTTGCGCAATGCAACTTACGATCTTCTACAGAGACTGAAACATTTAATTATTTTTCAGAGAAATAAACAAACCTTGGTCCTCCCTGAAGTACCATGGTCACTGGGCCTACAAGATGCGTCACACCACCAACCCGAACAGCTGCCGTCAACAACTCTCTCATATGCACTAGGGCTTGCTTCCTTGTATTCCCACGTCGCCACCTTGTCTGAGCAGCTAGCAGAAAACTGCTGCTGGACACCTAGGAGATGTTGGTTGTTTGTTTTTGTTAGTGAGATATAAGCAAGACACCTCCCTTCTCTGTGAAAGTCTGCATTTGAAAATAGAATGATTGAGCACATTTAAAATGACGTACTGCTTGGTCAGGATTTGTTCCAATGAAAGCAAACAGCTGTCCCAGTAAGACACTGTAGGTGGGTTTATCTCTGCTGTCCTCAATGGTCAGGGACTGGAGAAGAGTGAAAGAGCTGCTTCTGTGGCTGGTAACGTGGCGGCGCCTGTGAGAACAGAGGACAATTACACCTGGCAGCAGTAAATTGATCCAACGAAAATAAATTGTGCAATGCTTGCCAAGCTTCTGATGACTTTAACAACACAGGCTGAATGACTGTAAAGCAGCTTAATGGAATAAAGCGTTGCATACCTTTGACTTGATCTAGCAAACTCGATATCTTCATTACCAATCATTTCTAAGTCAGATGGTGCTGACATACTGCGAAGGAAGACGGGCTGGCGGACTGCGTGAGATATCACTTTTGTTTCAGATGCTGATTTACAGGCTGCAATATGACACAATAGGAAAGAACATCACTCCTGGTGTAGGAGGTTATTTAAAAACTGTTCTTAAAGTCACTGCGGACATTTCAATGAAAGCTGGAACACAGGATGGGGAACAGGCAGTCTAACAGGAACCTGCAACTCAGGTCTGAGGACCTTCCTGTTTTGATTAAGTTAAGCTTTTTTTTCCCCCCAATAATTCAGGAGACCAAAGTTTAAATGCCACATATCATTACTCAGACCTTAATTTACCATCATTACAGCAATGAGAAAACAAAGACACAACTTCATTTACTATAAAAAATTATTTAATTTGAAAAAGGAAAAAAAAAAAAAGTTTAATTTTAATTTAAGTGAAAGATGGAAAAATAAGAGAAAAGGAATAAATTATATCTTTAGGAAAGAAAAAAGAAGTATAATGTTGGTAAGGAGATATATACCTGGAGTCTCTGCAGGGGTACCTGATATACTTCTTGTGATACCAGACTGTGCTGCAATAGTGACATGTAATAACAGCTCTGCTCTGTTCATCAAGCTCTTAACCAAAGTTTTTGTTTTTGCCAGGGGATGAGAAGTCTTCTGTATCAGTGAATTCACCTCTTGAAAAAACTTCTCCCTGAGATTATGAAGGAAAAATAAAAGAAGCAAACTCAATTAGGTTTTGATGCTTTCCAAAATAAGGTGTTACTGTGAGAAAGGTTATTTTAAAGAAGACACATAGCACCAATCTATTCTATACCAACAAAGTAGAAGGCAGAAAAAAGTAAACAAAGTCTATAAACAATAAAGTAAATAAGTGATTTGTTAGTAAGTACTCATAGCTGTGGCACTAATATTACTATATTTAGCACAGATATTTCTAACAATTTAATCAGATATTGCTAGATAGACAAGAAAATTAAGTTTTAAAGTATTTGCATTCCTGGTTAGAAGTTCATCTGAACATTCTACTCTCAAAGATTGTTTTCTTTCTATAGGTCTACCAGCCTTTAATGAAATTAGACATAAAATGTTTTCAAAACATTTAGTGCCAGCTTCTGTTTCACATTATTAAGTGTCGCAGGGTACAGAGAGATTTGAGTGCCTACTTCAATAAGCATTTATGTGTGTATGCAATTTTAACCCTGCATGGCTACTTTTGGAACCCACTGAAAATCCACAGCTGCTTAGCGCTGCCTTTCTCATGGTACACCCCACAGCCAGCTACCAACCTTAATGCCAGGACCACGTTCTCAAGATCACTTCCATCGAAAGAAACCTCTTTCATTGAGCACAGAAGCTCTAGTTCTTTCATCTTGCTCTAAACAAAACGAAGGAAAAGGATGAACATCTCTTGAGAGAGCAGCATGAAGCATGAGCGCACACACAGCAGCCACAACGCTTACCTCATTGAAGTGGTAATCGTAGAAGAATGGGATGTTGTTCTCCAGCTTCCCATGTGTCGCATCATCTACCTCATTCTGCCACTTCTGCTCCAGCTCGGCCACACTCTAATAAAAGAGATAAAAATAACTTATTGTAATTGTTCATCTTAAGGAGTAGAAGAGATCTTAAAAGAAATCTGAGCACATTTTGTATTTCTATGTTTCTAAAATGCTGTTAACACACCTTCATCTCAAAAAAAAAAAAAAAGCCTTATGTTTTTTTAAGGTAATTTTATTTTTACCTGCAATTGTCTCTCCATGGCATTCAGCTTCTTAAAGGTCTCTCCCATAATTTTACAAAGTAAATCATATTCTTCAGCATGTTCTTCCTGATACTGGAAATTTATCAGGGACTGGAGCGCATCAACCAAATTCAAATGTTTGATCACACATGAAACTACCATCTCCTCCATGACTTCTGGCTGAATCACCTCCCTAGGGTCACAGGTAAAGCCAAACTGATTAAGCAAGAGTAACGGGCAAACTCTGACAATTCATATTTACAATTCACTAAATGCTGCATGCACACACAAATATTTCCAGAATATTAAATGTGTACCATCATACACCACAGGCACGCTGCATCCTCACCTTCGCTTTTTTAGCTCACTTACCTTGGCACCAAGCATTTTAAACAATATAAAGTTAGAAAAAGAGAGCAAAATGACTACTTACTTTATACTAGGTCTAAATTGAGGCCGAGCACGTCCAGAAATTTCCCTGAGTTTTATCATGATTCCTGGAGGCAGTCTAATCCTAGGCAGATCAAAATAGTGTCCAACGGGAGGCACTAGAACATCAGAAGGATATGTAAATTCTCTGTCTTCTTCTATAGTGAGAGGCAATGGAGAGGGACTTGGTGTAAGGGCAGGAGATATTACACCATTAGCTTCCACCTGCCACTGGCACCTGGAAAAATAAATAAAAATAGATTAAAAGGATTTTTAAACTTTTTTTCCTAACTATCTCCCCTCATTCAGAAAGACACATCAGTCAACAACACATTAAGTATAGCTTGTATCAAGCATAGCCCAATCCTCCTCTGCTTACTCTAAAGAAAACCTCTATTCTCTAGAATTCTCCCTTAGTTTCAGGTAACACAGAACTGCTGAACAAACTCTACAGGAAAAATTATCACCTTAAAACACGAGACTTGAGCACAACTACAAAAGTCACCTTTCCTCAGAAAAAAACCCACACAGGAACTCAGATCAATTTTTTGGTTTTTACCTTTGTAACAGTTTAGATCTTAAGAGCTCTTGACAAGTTTCTTCATCTTTGGTAATTTCTGGTCCATTGTATAATATTCGCAGCATAGAACAAGCTAACACAGAAAGGCCAAGTGCCAGGTCAACTAAGAATGGCAAGCCTCCTGACACATCCTCTGAAGACTCCTGTAGGTAGGAACAGTGATAAGTTGCACTCATCAATCAATCATGAAGTCCTTCCCCAATATATTTCAAGATAGGAGATTTTATACATAAGATTATATATAAAAATCTAAGAGATATAAATATTTATCAAGTGTGTCTTACACAGAGGTATACTGAAAAAATGCTTTAACAATTTAAAGCAATATACAAGAACAACTCAAGACAAGAAACAAAGGATTTAAACATTATTTTCCTGAACCAAGAAAGAAAAGAAAAGGTAAACTTATTTCTGGTTCAGTCATTTTCTGGCCTGCAGATCTGTCATCTCACAGATCTAGTTCTAGCTTCAAGTTTCCTTTTGTTTGATCCCAGCGTCCCTCCCCTCTCTTCTTTACATGTTGGAATAACTATTTCCTTATTAAATCTCTGATTTACAGGTTGTTACATGACACCCATCTCGCCAACGAAATCCTGATCTACAAGCAGCAAGAGATATGGAAGCGACTTCATTCAAGTCCAGTGCCAATGACAAGAGATAGGCAAGACATATTTGGTAATAAATATCTTCATAAAGCCCTAAGCATGTTACAGACTATGCCACAGGGTAATAAATATCTTCATAAAGCCCTAAGCATGATACAGACCATGCCACAAGGTATCTCTAGCTAAGGAAGCCAAACATCTATAACGTAGGTCCTTTACATGGTAAAACAATGGTTTGTCTTACTGCCAAAGTAAGCAAGCTATCACTGCTTTAAATTTCAACCATTAACTTCCAACTTTGAAGTCCGTTTCTATTTGATCTGAAGTTTGTAATGGAGAGAATATAAATTACAGCTGAACCTGTCCCACGGAATCTGTCGTGTTTGAGTACCTGTGCTCGAACAGTGCAAGCAAAGCCCCACATAGCTTTGTCTGGAGTGTTGTGCTCACGACCACTCCGCATTTCAAAGGAGAAGGTGACTGTATCTCCTTCCACCTTAAAATTTTGATGGGGAAGAGGGGAAAAAAAAGAAAAAAAAAGAAAAAAAGAAGAAGATACATTTCAGAATTGAGGCAAACAAACAGGCTTTTCATAAAAGTGGCTTACTTTATTGATTAATGCCTTTAACAACAGTTATCTAAGTATTATTTTTATCTCCAATTTTACACTCTGCTTTAAGATTCTTCTCTTTTTGTAAGGATACTTTTTAGTGGACAAATTGATTTTAATTTTCCTTCTAGCTAACTATAGGAAAACAAAAAAACCACCATAGCTGTAGAATCAAGAGTAGAATTTATCAGTCTGTGTTACTTGGCCTTGATTCTCATCAAAACACTTTAATTATTTGTCTGCAAGAAACCATGCAATAATCAACAGTTCTCTTCCTGAAGGAAGACAAACAAGCTCTTCAAGAAGAATGTCAACACATTAATAGAAGAGTTTGCTAAACAAGCAGTATAAAAATTCATGTCTGAAAAATAAATTATTTCCATTCATTGCATTCAAGCACAATAGAGTGCTTGTCTGAAATTGCTTTCTAGTTTATTACTTTTTGTTTTTCCTTTTGAAATTATTTTTTTGTTATGCAAATAAGCCCAATTTTAGTGTAGGACAATGTAGCAGCACAAACAGACAAGAAAAAAAATCATAAAAATAAAAATCTGAGGGAACATACTGCAAAATTATTGAAACATTGAAGTTTCCAGAAGTTTGAAGGATTTTTCTGTCTTGGCTTTACTGCCAAAAGCATGCAATGTAATTTTAAAACCCAACACAAATGGTTGGACAGTTGCTACATTTACTACTTGTTATATTTGTGGGGTGCTGTTAAGAAAATGCAGCCATGCCCACAGACCTTAAGAAAATATGCACAGTCTGAGGCTGTGCAAGCAGCTCTCCTAGGAACATACACTTAGGAGAACAGTGGTGCCATTAGAGGCTTCAGGACTGAAACGTACTGAGAGTTAATTCCAATAAGACATAACAAAACAAGATAAGCTCAAAGAGAAGCATCACACATAACATACAGTTGAGATTAAAGTTCTTCCCCAAGGACATGTGATCTCATCATGGATAACCATACACTTAAAAGCTTAGACTTCACTGCTATAAGGGTTAAAATGGACTCGACATGGTTTCCAAAGGGGGTTTTTCAGTGTGAAATATTGTTGGATTATCATACTGTACCTTTACTAAGTCTTTCGGCCAACCAGTTCCTAAGACACTACGGCTGCCATATCCCAGTGTATTGCCTCCATACTCAGCAACCTTCCTACTGTTTGTGTTAGGACCAGCATAGATCACCAACTTCAAAACATAAAATACACTGTTAGACTGTAAGAGAAAAACAAGAAAATCTAATAATAATAATAATACTTAGCACTTACACCGCGCTTTATATTTTCAAAGCGCTTTATCAACATTAACAAATCCTCACAACAGCCCTGTGAGGTGAGTAGGCAAGTATTATTATCCCCATTTTACAGATGGGGAAACTGAGGCAGAGAGGAAATTGAGTGACTTGCCCCCAAGGTCACACAGCAAGTCAGCAGCAGAACTGGGAGCAGAAATCAGGAGAAATCCTAACTTCCAGTTCTCATGCTGAGCCATCTAGAACTTACTGTCTCTCTACTAATAAAGAGATTGATCCTGCTCCTATCAAAGTTATGAGTTTGTCAGTGACTTCAGTGGGAACATGATGAGGCCCAAAGCTTTCTGGAGGAGTTTAACCAGTAATAGGTGACATTAATATTAAAGACACTTATAAATAACTGATGGGAGCGAGTACTACAGGACTTGCTCTATGTCAAAGAATACATGGCAACAATTAGTAAGCAGCCCAAGTAGCTCTCTGATTATACAAGGTAAATAAGTGCTATTTGTTGTGTTCTTGAAATTGAAAATACTTGTTCATATTAATTTGTGTAAACAAGCCATTTAACATCGGGGGGGAAGGGAAGTATCCTTTCCAGTTCTGCCCAGTTTAAACAAACTGTGCTGATCTACAAAGTAGACAGCTAGAGTAATATTTGAAAAGTAAGGGAAACTAACAACAGCAAAAATGAGAAGGAATTCAAACTCTGACAATCTGAGCCATCATGAAATGAACTAAAAAAAAATAAAGAAATTAAGAGTTGGTATGAATTTCTGAGGGGAGAGAAAAACTAAAACAAACCCCCCACACCCCAAAACCCCTTACACCTCTGGAGCCTACTGTATTTCTCCCATTTCATAACTACCACTACTTCTGGCATCTTTTGAGGAAACTTCCTCATTACAGGTCCTAACTCTTAACAAAAGATCCTCACAGCTGACAGGTTTTAAACACTGAAACAATCACTGGATATCATACTATGAAACAATGCACAAGAATTAAGCATATATTCTTTTTGGATTGTTCTTCAAAAATATTAGAAATTAAATACAAACCATTTATCTTCATCTTCCTGCCTTTTCATGTTAACAAATCTTTGTACATTTTCCATCATTTAGCTAAGTTTAATCTTAGGATGAAACTCAAGAATTCTTTTGAAAAGTTATTTGCACTTGTGCCACACAAGAAATAACCTCTCCTCATCCCTGTACTTTACAGCCTGGATGTAAGTAGACTCTGACATTACAGTGTACACTAATAAGCTCCTGTCATTAAAAACCTCCTGCATTATCCTGATCACTGGAAATAAGGTGCCATGAAAGACAAAGGGCAGTAGAAATTAAAATGAGGAGTGCTGCTGACAGAAACATATGTAAAAGAAAGAATTTCTGAACTGGCCCTCGCTTACCTTATCATAATCATATTGTGAAGAACATCTGTTGTCAAATCTAAGATATAAACAGCGGGCTCCTGGAATATGGACAGTTTCTTTAAATTTATAGTTATCCCTGACGGGATGAACTGTTTCTACAGTCTTCCCAGCAGCCCAGGGAGCAGGGATCTTCAAACCCGTAAGAAAACCAGGTTCTTCTTTCTCTTCCAGCATTCTGAAATTAGAGTGAAAAATCATTCCTCAAATCCAGCACACCGATCCCTACTTTGCATTCAGAGATCAAACTATAAAGGACTTTAAATCACCTCTCAGTATTGATACCTAGTGACACAAAGTACTGACTCCTGATTTTGGGCACAACTGTATTGAGGGAACATGCAGAACTCTCTACGTCAGAAATAACTACGCCAACCTCTAACCTGTAAAATCTGAACTTTGCCCTATGCTTTCCAATTTCCAAATTATGGTAAACAAGCTAATTAGCACCATTAAAAAGTAAATGGTACTATGTAGAGATTCTGACACATGACTGGTAGCATAAAAAAACCCCACTTTCCTCCTGGGACAGCACCCAAAACAGGTTATACTATTATAAAAAAATATGCCTAATATTTCACTGAAGCTTATAATTTGGAAGAGGACTGAAAATGAATTCTTCAGAGTTTTCCTACAATATATTACACATTATCACATGTTGTTTATTACTACAAATTCTGCAACACTACAAAGAGCTGTGATATGCAATTCTTATTTAATTTAGCTACGTGCTTCTGGTTTTTAAGTAGAAGCTGTATCACTTGGAGCTGATGCAAATGCAGGACTCAAAATCGTTGTACTTTGCTATGCAAATGAAACCATTTAATATCTTTCCAATAGTTTTAATACTGTATCTCATGCTGCCAGAGCAATTTACATTTTCTCATGATGGTCTTCCTTAGCCTAATTTATTGTAAAAGGAACACTTAGAATTAATTCCTAATGCTTGAAGTAAGGCAAAAAAAAAACAATACCCTGTGCAAACAATTTGAAGATATTCATTTAATTTTATAAGCCAACAAATTTTAGAATTAATTGCCTTTTGTTAAAGCTTCTGTGTCTCTAAAGACAGCCTTATAAACCATTACAGCTTTGCCTTTAAAAAAAAAATAAATAAATGCTGCTTTAAGATTTATCCCACAGCAATGGTCAAATGAACATTACAGCTAAGATATCTGATCCCATGAAAAGACCCAAATGTAAAGAAAATCACCTCTCATCAGGTAACAGCTTCCCCTTCTGTTCTGATGCACCACTGGGGGAACTGTTCAGCTCTGAGAAAACTGGAGACTGAGTTTTAAGCAGCAGTGCAGTCTGTGGCACAAAATAAACAGTTACAGAAAAATACAGACTGTAAATAATTTTAAGATCTCGTTATTGAAATTTACTAACAATCACACTGTAAGTTTTTTATTGACAATAAATCATTACTTAGTAGCTGTTGTACCAAGTCAAATTTGATACTTGGCATCATCAGCTTTTGTAGCTGTAAACTATGATCTGTGGATCACTTACTGCAGAAAGCTGACCAAGATCTACAGCACTGTCAAATATGCATGCCACATCTTTTATCCTTTGCAGACAAGTACTGACACAAAGACCATACCTGACTTGTGTAAAGAACCAGCTGCACCAGCTGAGGCATCAAGGCATCAGCCATAGTGAGAGTTTGCAAATTTGGATGCATCAGAGATGTCAGTAGGACAGGCAGCAGATGACCAAGCATAGTAGCCTTCGTAATTTGCTCCAGGCCTTTTAATCTGTAAGGAGAGTCAAGGTTTACATAGTAACAACTCTTTTCATAGAGTATCACTACTATTTTTAGTCACCTGTTTAATCTTGTAACAGACTGCATAAGTATGCAATTAAAAATTCAGAGAACACTTGCATTAAAAAACAAACAAACAAGAAAACAACTTAATACCTTGAAAATATTACAGTTTTTCCAAGGTGTCAGTGTCCTAGTCTTTGCTGTCAACTCTTACTAAACAACGATAGACCAGGAGACAGTAAATCAAGAGTTTAATAATTGCTTAGAAAATGATAAGCTCCCATGGGCATGGGATGAAAGTCCACACCAAACACAGATGTATTAGTTCAGTATGTGTAGGAGACTCCTAGTGCACATAGCTCAAAGTACTTCAAAAGAACGTGTAGCTACAAAAATATATTTGAGCATGAAACCCATCTGAAAATATCCCAGAGGAATTGTGTATTATCAATAAATAAAACTAATCTTGTGGGCACAGAAAAGCAGAGAAACTGAAGTGTGAAACACAACTGGGAGAGGGAAGTGTTTGTTTAACTACAGAAAAGGATCACAGCTTTTGTTTACATCCCATTCCCAACACATATTTTTAGTGGAGGGGAGATGGGGAAGGGCAAGCTGATGCTATCTGATGAAACATGCAGGATATCGTAACAACATCCAAGACTTGTAACGGATAAAATATCTAGTCCAGCTATTAGAAATTAAAAAAAAAAAATTAAATTAAATTTTCCATAGCTTATAGGAATATTCCCAGCTGCCTAAATACAGTTTGTTTCCAGTTACCGTGCTGATAAATATCATTGTAACTGACCAAAACCTTGCCAATTTGAAGTTTCTACAGATTATCAAGCTAGTACTACTGACATGGAGAGTCTGATTGTAAATACTTCAAAAGTGCTAAGTAAATTCTGTACTAAGAAACTTCCTAAACATTCAAAGCTCAAGTGTGAAGTTATGAAGAGCAAGTCATGCTACCTGTGCTTGTACAATAAGCCACAAAAAGCAACAGTTTGGTGTTTTCAAGTTAACACACTCACACTTTCCTTACCTTTGCTCTCTATCAGAAATGTCACTGTTTATCAGTGCTGTAGTGACTTGTTGTAGCATTTCTAAAACTTCATCACATCCTGTCAGAATTTGCGTAGCAAGAGACAAAATGCTGGTCTTTAGCTCCTAGGTACAAAAAGAGTTATAGGATACTTAAATTCTTAGAAAATACAAAAAAAAAAAGGACAACAGAACAAAACGATGGATTTCCAAATTAAAATAATGATAATGTGACCTGGCAGGCCTGCAGCAGTAGATTCATCCAAGACTTAAATTTGATTAATGCTAAGACCCAAAGTGCTGGGAGAAACTAGGTGCATCTTTTACAGGATGCACATTCAGTTTCTAGAGGGAAGGAATCCCCAGGTCCAGCACAGGAGAGCTGTTAGCCAGCCAAGGTACAGCATTGGTGACAGAATGTCCTAGCAGGTATGAGGATCACTGTTGAGAGAGAAACTGAACAATGAAAACATGGGTGAATAGTGAGACAAGAATCACAGGATCACAGAAAAGCACTACAATATTTAGCATGTACTCAATGAGCCTGAACAAACAACTTTCAACTGCAGCAGTTTACAAGTGCACAAAGTCTCAAAGAGCAGCAGACAAAACCAGCTTAACAAACAATACCAGAAATTCAGAAGTCAATACCATTAAAGAATTGTTATTGTTACAGAAACTACTATGGCAGGACAGCCTGTATGCTGGGCCAAACCTGGCTTCTCTGACCTCATTCAAGACTATTCCAGCAGTAATATGAAATTACACCATTTTAACAAGCCTTATACCAACAGAACAACCACTGTCCACAAACCTTGTCCTCTAACAGCCTCCTTGCCACAAATATTATTCATGTTATCTCAGACAACATATGTAGGTGATTCTACATAAGCTTTGTGAGTTAAAACTGAAAAAAAGCAGAAGCCAGGTAAGGCAAATGAGAAAACTCTTTCCTATTTAAATCTGAAAAATAGTTTTTCAAGGACCACCTAAGTGATTTGGAGAAGAGAAAGTGGGGGGGTAATGTGTCCAAAAAGGATTCCTGGCACATGTATTTTCTTACTAGCACGTATTAATTAACATACATTTTAAATCTCATTATATTTAGGAAGGGAAGTGTCTGCTCTCACTGACAATATAGAACCCAAACTGCAACACTGAACACAGAACAATTGCAGACTTTAGCTGGAGAACAGGAAAAAACTATCTACTGTAACTTAATTCTATCAAGAGGAACAGAACCAACAAAACAGCCTAAGCAGAAAGCACTGCAGAAACAAGAGGTGTCACAGGAACACTGACTGTAGAGAGCCATACTAGAATAAAACTTGGTGTTTACCTGTACCTTCAATGTCTCTCCCTGCAAGGAGCTGTCACTGTCATCATTTTCATCAGGTTTAATCAAAATAGTGTTACTGAGGAGGTGGTTCTGTACAGCCATCAGATACCGCAGACACGAAGATGCAGCCTTTAACATAAATAAGTACACTTTACATTATCTAAACCCTTTGATCAACCTTGATTCAGGCAACCCCTGTACTTTGAAATATAAAAGAGGAAAAAAGTTGAGGGAGAGGACAAGCAAAAGCAAAAAAATAATTTCCCTTGAACAGAAGGGGTTTTTTTGCTGATTTAATGCAAGCTTCTTAATTCATATTTGAGAAGAAACCAGTTGCAAGACACTGAATTTTGTAAAATAACGTGCAAAACATAGAAAGCAGCAGTACTATTTTATTTGAATATATATCATTACAGCAATATTCAAGTACAGTAACATTAATCAATTCTTTAAAGATAATGCCACCACAGAGGTAAATTAATTCACATTCCTGAAGGTGATGGTTCCATCCTACCACTCCTTTCCCATCCTCCTCCACTCCATGACTTCCTGTCCCCTCCCCAGTGTTTGCACTCGGCCTTTGCCATCAGCCAGATCAGGGAGCTGATCCTGCTGAAAACACCTATGCATGCTTTTACCATGGAAGCAGGTAAATTTTCACTCATTTATGTCTGTAAATAATAATCCTTTCTGCTTGTACAAATCATTATACGCAACTGGAGAAGGAGTTTATTTTGGTTTTTTTAAGTTGTTGTAATGCTCTGAAGATTGAGACAAACTTCCTTTAAATTGAAACAGCTACCAGAGTAATTGGAAAATATATCCACATATAAACCTGTTCTACCATTACTGTAATATTTACTTTGCTGTAAGGAACAGTTTCTTCCTTCTCTGCACAGCATAAACAAAGACATTCTTTTCCTGTATTTGTTAAGACACAAAGCTATAAAAATTTCACCTCTATATACTCAGTGACTATGATAGATTTAAGGAGGAAAAGAAGCCAAAGTCAAACATACTTTTATCAAAGTACATTTTACTTACAGGCACAGTTGAAAGAAGCCTTTGAAAATCATCTTTAGATACAGTTTGGCACTTGGTGATTAAGACACAAGATTCTCGGACAACAATCTTGAGAATGTAGTGCAACAGCTCATCATTTAGTCTTCAAAAAATGTAGGAAAGAAGCAAAATATTAATAGTCTAATTCTGATGGATTTTGTGTAGCTCATCTCAAAAGTCTCTGCAAGCTGTATCACAAATTATGTGAAGCCAAAACAAGTATCTGTTCAACTTCAGAGACAGACACAAAACAAAGCAAGCCTGAAATGTTTAACAACAATCAATGCAACAGATTACCAGTGATTTCCTGCACCATGCTGATACAAATCCGTGACTCCTAATGACCCCTAAAAAAAGACTCCTCCCAACTTGAACAGGTACTTGAGTCTAACAGCTTTACTGCTGAAAGTGATCTAACGTGGTGACATGGACAGCAGTGTCATAATATCACACATGTGAATTATCATCCATATTTACCACAGACATGGTAAGCAGCAGGGAATCCAAAACTAATTCTGTGTACACAAGTCTCCAGAGTTCCCCCTAAAACATCAAACCTCTCTCTCTCCCTCGTCCTAATGAAATCCTACAGACACAAAGATAATGTTCCAGGTCACGTTGCCAGTGAGATAACAACCAATTTCAGCAGAATTTCATGCAAGTTTATCTAAGGCAAGTAACAGAAACATACATTATGAATGGGGAGGAGGGGGCGCATATTGTTGCATTTTACCTATAATGATCATCATCTTCACTTCCAAATCTGTTGTTCTGAAGCTGTTCAGCTAAATTAGTCAGGATAACGTCACGAAGTTGAGAGAGACCGCTATTTCTCTCTCCTAAAAATGGAACACAAAATCTTTTGCAAAACAGCATTTCACAGAATTATTTTATTTTTATTTCTTCAGGTATCTTGCTTAACATATGCTACTTCTCATAAATTACTATATTTACAGTGTACCCGATTCCCTGTTGATATTACAGACTGTTAAAACTTACTCTGCACATAGCACTGTTTTAAATTCCAAAGGCTGATGCACAAACACGCTCCTATGAAGTAACAAATGACTGTGCATCAGCTGCTTCCGAGTCCAGACTCCCATATCATGGTGAATGCAAGTAGATTATTACTCCTTCATGAAGGCCTAAAATTACCTCTGGTTACTGTGTAATTGCCATGGGTAACACCCCTGCTAACTGGGTGTTCTAAGCGACAACCTGGACAAGAAACTTTACTAATATTGCCAAAAGAGAACTTTAATCCTTTTCAACTTGGAACAGCTACCTGATTGAGGCAAATTTTCCTTTTCTACACCTAATACATGCTTGACTATGTAGCCATTCAGAAGGCAGTTTCAGAATTTGAAGCATTCTGTAATTTCCTAGAATAGGATGGATTTCAAGCAGACTAGTGCTCAATATTCTGAACTCTTCTCCCTCCAGAGGCTGAGAAGTATTTTCACTTTTTGTTTTCAATTAGATAAAACACACTCTCACACGTCAATAAGACATTCTCACCTTCAGTTAAGACCAATTTCAATAAATTATTGATTTCTGCTTCTCCAGGATACAGGATATTTAAACCAGAGCTAAAGAAAAAAATAAAACCACGTATTACTTAGTGTATTTAAAAGTGAACAAAATAATTTCAACAGATGTGAAAAATGGAATCTCAGCTTAGTATCTGAGGTAGCATTTAGAATTACTATGTAATAGCTTCTTCCAACTTAGAAAGGCATCCTCCAGATTTCAACATTTATATTAGTCATAAAATAAGCAGCTGCTTTCTCCACAAATCTCTTGTAATAAAATATGTTTTATTATTTAGGTCTCAAAGTTTCTTCCAGAGCTATTTGTTACCCTCTGAGAAACTCCTCATTAATCACTTGTATATATGACAGCACAACCATTTTTTCAAGAAACAGACAGATGTCATAAAAAATGGATGAGGGCTTAGAGAACAACTCAGCTCTGGTGTTGGGTAAGAGCTGTGGCTCATCTGTGATAAGAACAATGGCAAATGCAAGAGAGTAATCAATAAGTCACTACTGTTACAGTCTTATACTCAGGAAAGACTGGCTCCTTATAGAAGCTTTAGTTTAAGCTAAGCAGAAGATTCTGGAATGAGCATTTTGGAGACAACACAGCTGTGCATAAATACCCTTGTGGAGATATTTTTCCCTCTAACTTGTGATGAACTTTGTCCTTTCTACATGAATTACCACATCAAGATAGAAGATCACAATAACTTAAAAGGAGTACTTTGTGACTGTCTGAAGTGTTGAAACTATTATGCAGACTTCTTTTCTGGTATGTTTTTCAGCTTCACACTGAGAGCTGAGATTACTGCAGCTTCCCTCCCCCTGGCTCATGCTGACCAAAAGTTATCATACCTTGCAAGCTAAGTTTGAGCTTTCCATTGGTATCAGAACACCGTCAGAAAAAAACAGGAGGAAGGAGACACTACTTAATCCCCACCTCTCATTTTTTCACAAGCCACTGGAGGATATAGGGTTAAACAAGTGCAAAACGCAGCAGCTGTCCATACAGTTGACAGGTTATACTTTTCCCTGTCAAAAAGCAAGACCCTGAAAATGCTAGATAATCATACTAAAGAAATGCTATGCTTCTTCACTCACTTACAGAGTTGCATAAAGCCACTGAAATTTGGAATGCTGTGATTCACACACACAAAAAAATGCAGGTTGATCTTCAGAAGACTTTGTTCTCAACCTTTGGAGCACTTCCCACTTGAAAGCAGATTATATTTGTACTTAGGACGTTTGAGACAGCATTCCTTGTCCTTGAGATTTACATTATCTTGGTTTTGTGATACACAATCCTCCCTTTTGCTCGCTTCCCTGTGCTTAGTCACTCTGCTGTTCTGACAAGCCAGAGAAAAGAAACTACACAGCACCAGGTTCAAGAGATGCAGTAGTTAATATGATGTGGAGCTAAAGCAACCATCCTGTTCAAGTGTTTGATGACCCGGTGTACCAACCCAGAGACATAATGCCCACCCTTCTACCAAAATAGATTCCTGTTTTCTAACATAAAACCTGACTTTCTCCAGCTAGCCTTACTACCCTGCCCATGGTTCACCCTGGATCTCCAGTCTTACAGTATTTCTCAAGTATTATTCATTCTGCTTCCTCTCACGTTCCTTTTGTTTAGGAGAATTTCAGTATTGTCACTTGAAACACTGGTATAACCCCTGACAACATTAGCTTTGCCTACACCAGAACACCAATAAGCCATAGAAATTAAATATGGAAGTCACTCTAGCTATCAATGAAATGCAGAAAATTTTGCTTGAATTCAGCAGCTATATTATAACAAATATTAAAAAAACCTTTAAAGAGAGCCAATAAAAAGCAACAAATGAAAAGAGGCATGGAAAGTAATGACTACCTGTTATTTCACTGTCAACAAGACAAACACACTGTATTTCCCTTCTTCCACAAATATAAATCCTAGTAATTTTATTACTATGTCAACCTAAATTTTATTATATTAAAATTAAACTGCTGAATACAATTTGAATGTTCATCTGTTACATTTTCAAATAATCTAAACCCTAAGTTAAGATTAATTTGACAAAACATATTTACCTAATAGCTAGGCAAACCTCCTTCTGAATCTCAGAGCAAATCTGATCCCTTGGTGCCATCAGTAATTGCCAAAGTAATAGGCCAGACCTTCTAACAATATCTCTGTTTCTTTCAGTTTGTGGGCTGAAGAAAAATTTAAAAACCACCTAAGAAAAATTAAACACAACAATATTAAAAAATTAAGCAGTGTTCACATTAACTCTTTTTCCACATGCAGTTTTGCAAACTATTTGACTAGGGTATCTTAGAATCAGAAAGTGACTTTGGATCAAAAAAAAAAAAAAGAGAAAAAAAAGGAAAAAAATAAGGAAGTGACTGCTCTGGATTTTATTTTAATCTGTAAAGGTGGTAATTACATTTAGTTTAGGACCCTTAAATGCGTATATGATACTGCAAAGCCACCCTCCATTAAACTGAATGCAATGGAGGAAAAAAACAAACAACTAATAAAATCAAGTAGAAAAGTGGATGTCTGTATTTTAAAAGAACATTTTTTAAATTGTGAAGTAGATTTAAGATGCCCTCGTACCTGAAAGACAACAAGGATACAGCATATTATACAAGTATCTCCATTCACCATAGCTTTTTCCATAATGTCACAAATACTGCTGAGATGATGTGCTTCAATTGGATGTTGCTTGCCCAAAAAATTGGTTATGGGAAGATTGTTGCTGGCTGCAAGCAGGTTGAGTTGGTGGATACACATGGCACCAACATGGTGCAGTAACTGGTTAATAACCTCATTTGTGGTTGCTGCATCTCCTAGAAGAAGAAAAGCAGTTCAAATGCTGTCTACAAACACAGACTCTAGCATTAGCATTTGCTTCTAAAATGCAATATATCACCATCATAATCTCCAACTTCAGGACAGCCGCCCACAAGATAAACAGAAGAATTACCCACATCACTTTTTTAATGTGCTAAAGGCAGCGAGAACCTGGAAACCTCCAAACACATATCACTTTTTGCTTTTTCCTTTCTTAAAGCAATGACAAGTCATGACCAATATTTATAAATAAATTTTAAAGAATAAACTCAACTTTCTATTAACAGTTTCAGAAGGTAATTTCTATATATTTATTCTATGATAATTGCACATTTTGCTTCCACTCTGTATAAAATGTTGACTTGTAGGTTTGCCTCACCTTTGGGCTCTGCAATGACGTGACTCACTCCCAGTCTCTGACAGACACAGTGGAATGCCTGGTTCCCAGGATTACACCATTGATCAATATAATCATTGGAGCATGTCCAAATCATGTTATTCATAGTATCATAACAGGCACCTATGAAAAGGAAAATATTTTGCACATCAAATTTTAGAATGTTTGTTAGAAAATTCTAACACAGACTTAAGTATTTTTATAGCTGATATAAATCCAAATTATTTGCTTTAAGAGTTCTCTGTCACACGACAGCAATTTAACAACAATACACTGCAATGAAAAGGAGATTTCTTAATGAAGGAATGAAGTGAATGAAACATCAAAAGGGCTGTACAAAGTAAATGTACAACAGCATCTGTTTCAGATAAATACTCCAGTTCAAAATACAAAATAATCAAAAGATGACTATTAACAAGCAGGTTGAAAACTAATAAACAAACAAACAGAGTCCTGAAGAAAACACTCATGAAGTTTCAGTCATAAAGTGACAGGAAGATCAGAAATACCCACAGTGTCTTTCCAGCTAAGATGCATTTATGTATTTTCATATATAGAGCCAAGATACTCAGAACTTTGTAGCACCTTACAGCATAAGCAAGGTATTAAAAAAAAATCAGATCATTCTTCTTCTAAGATTGCTTTCTGCTACAGAAAACACTTTTCTTGAGCTTGTATGCAGCTGAAACTGCAAAAGCAAGATACTGGAAATTCCTTCAGGGAATTGTGAACTTTCAAAAATGTTAAATTTGCAAAATTTCACCATAGAAATGAAACCCCATCAACTGCAGAATTGCTTACTGCAAATTAAAATCCAGTCAGATTATTTAGAACCTAAGGGTTGGAAAAGTCTAGTTCTGAAATATTCCCAGAAAAGAGATCTACTTCTTACCAAGTCCTGGGACTAGAGCACCACGTCCAAGTGAGCTTCCTGCAGCATCAATGAGATCTGCTCGGCTTGTGAACTGCCCGTCCGAAATATTGAACACCAAGCTTGAAGCCAGAACTACACAGGGAAAAGTCTCCAATAAATTTCTGAGAAGTTTAGTGTATTTCAGAAAACTAAAGGCTTTAACTCTGCCGCAAATGTATCCGACTTACTTTTTAAAGATGACAGAGCACTTGTCCCTCCAAAGAGCGAGCGTGTCGCAGAGCTGCCTGATCCACCTGGGGGTGGGACCAACATCACCAAGTACGTTCCACATGTGTATATCGGAGTCTTCCTCAACATTTTCAGCGGCAGCCCACAGCTAGTGTTTGCAGCTGACAAACAGAAAAACGTAGCACAAACATGCATTTCTTCCTAACACCAAAAACTCATCAGAAGAGGCAGCAAACAAGGCAGATTTCTGTTTAGGGCTTCAAATAAACCTATATGGAAATTCATTTAAGCTACATTTTGCAGTATTTAGAATTTGTTTGAAGAAGTTGTATACAGGGGTGGCCTCATAATCCCACACATCCAGCATCTATCCCCAGAAGGGTAGTTTCATAGGCTATTGAACTAAAGAGAACAACTTATAAAGAAAAATAACTAAAAAACCAAAAGACAGCAATCTCTAATTTCCAAACCAGGAAAATTTGGAGCCTGAAATTTAAATATAAAACAAACTTTTTGAAGAATAAAACATATTGAAAGCAGCATCTTAGAGCCAAACAGTCTCATAATATAGAGATCATTTGAGATTCCCTAGGCATTTACTATTTTAAGTTCTCCTGCTCCACTTGAAACGTATACAGTCAAAATGATCTAGCTCCTGCCACTGCTGATCAACACTTTTCTGAGCAATGACTACAAAATTATCCAAGAATAACTTCTTATTCTTCTTCTGTAGCACTCTAGTTGTTAACTGGCAAAACACAGCTTTTAAAATAGCTCTTCAAGCTAACTCTTTGTCAATTTCCCTGTAAGCACATCTATTTCCTGTGTCATTTATTTTTATGGAAATACCTTTAATTTTTTAAAATCAAAGAAAGAAAACTCATGTACATATGAAGAAAGAAGAGAAGTAATTCAGGATAAACTGAATAAAATCCTATCTTAAGACAAATCTAACAAAGCCATCGATACTGTTCAATCAGGATTCCCTAATTAACATGGGCAGTTTCAGCAAGCCCATAAAAGAAAACCCAATTGTGCAAATTACCTTAAAAAAGCAAAATCACCTCTGATTTCTAATATTCAACTTACTTGTGAAACACTAGTTTAAATTTTCTAGACTGCTGGCCATTTTTACATAACAATTAGAAGCCCAGTTGAACTGCCAGCAGAGAAATTTAATTATCAGTTGGATCAAATGTGGCATAAATCACCAGTCCTATAATTGTGTGAGGGGAAAGAAAAGGGTGCTACAAGTGTTCTTCTTGATTTGAATTCTTAAACTTTTCTCACAATGAATGCCTAAGTTAGCAAAGGAACTTGTAATTCAAGCATTAAGTACTACATATATATTTCAAACACCTTTTTTGGGGGGAAAAAAAAACCCCACACTTTTTTTGGTGTCCTAAATGTGTCCTAAGAGGTTAGTAATTACTAGAACTGAACATACATGTTAAGAATCAAACCACGAAAAATTACTGAGCATCAGTAAAAGCTGTTCTGACCTGCTTGGTCCTCTTTCAATGTATTGGAGATTGTGGAGCCCGTGAGAGCAGCCAGTGTTGCTGACGGGGAGGCTCTGTACCTAGACAGCCTACTCAGAAGCATCTCGTTGATACTCTTTGCAGATTCACCCTCTTTTCTCATTAATATAATTCGTTCCTGTAGAGGATTTGCCATACATACGCCATTTTCAACCTATTAAAGTGGAAGGGAAAAAATACTTTTAGATATTGAAATTCGTAGGACAGAGATTACCTTAATTGAACAGCAAAATTGAACAAGACGATACATCAAGGAGGGTTACAAACTTAAACCCTTCTGGCAGAATTTCTTACAAAAAAGTGTTATAAAAGCTAGCCAGATGAGTATTTGTACTGTTTGTGACTCTGTGGTTCAATATAGCATCTTCTATTTTGTCTGTCCTCAAAGGCATAACTGCTTGTCATAATCTTAAGTTTATTTATGGAACTCTACTTAAAAAAATATTTAACCTCCCTGTATTCTTAATAATGTTTCACTGGCAAGTTTTGTAAAAAGACACCTTTAAATCATTTGTCATTTTCTGTTAAAAATTATTGCATAAACACATT
>NW_010303052.1:0-67513 GCF_000700745.2 Antrostomus carolinensis
AAACCTTGCCATGCAAACCCAATACAGTCTCCATTCTGGATATGATCTGAACCTCCTTACAATGCCGCAGTGTTGACTGTGGCTCTGGTCTGTATTGCTCAATCAATGTAAAGTCTCATTTATACTTCAAAATTTTTAAGATGTGAATGGTTTGGAAAATGTTCTGGAATCCTTGTCCCTATGTCATAATGTTCAAGTGATGATTACTAGTACTACCACCATGTCCTATGCAGAAGAGGAGACAGATCTCCCCTCTTGTCAGGAGATTATGAATTTCTGACAAATACTATCATCTTATCTGCCTTGAAATTTAAGAGCTTATGTTGAAAATTTGTGCTTTTTCAGACAGTTTTGCCTTAATTGGGAAATATGGACTGCTTTGTCTGACGATAATTTCTTCCAGAAGCCCTTCTATGTCCTAAATTGTACTCCTATTTTATTGAATTCTAGAGTGGCACTATGTGTAGAGGAGGTGGGATGGTAGCTCACCCATGGCAGAACTGTTGCAGCACCACAGAATGGCTCTAGCTTGTGTGAGAGGAAATATGCACTTACTGTATGAATGGATAGTACTTTTAATAGAATTACTTTCTTACAGAGAATATACAACCGTGAGAAAAGAATTGTCCCTTCTGGAGTTGCCTGTTTTCTCTCTCTTGCATGCAGAGGAAGACTAGAGCAATTTACCTTCTAACTGAGGCACATGAAGTCACCAGAAATGAATCCTGGCCTCTGTTGCAACGCAAAACATTTAAACATCCAGTTCATTGGTAACTTTGTTAGTATTATGCTAGACTGTACAGGTCCAGAGTGAAAACATTTCTCAGAAATGGAATTTAGGATTTTAATTGTTTTCCTGTGTTTACTATGCTGTTTTCAATTTCTCAACTGGAGTACTACAACAGTGACATTAATTTTATTAAAAAGTTCCTGTCTTTGTTTATAATTTAACTTTCGATATGCACACTATTGTTGCTTTGTTACCATTTTAAACATTGCTATTTCTAATTTGTGGTGAACAACTGTTTCTGTGCCTTAAGAGTTACTGTACTTAGCACTTATGATGTTACTGTGTGTTGTTAACTTGTCTGAACTGATTACTTTATGAAAATATAGCTGAAATATTTGTTATATAGTATTTCTGTATTTTTCAAAAGCCCTTTACTATTGCTATTTTTATATTGAGTTTTGGTCATGGTATGAAGAAAACAAAAGTATCAATAATTTTTACCCTATTGCAGAACTGTTTAAATTACATTGGGCAAAAAGGTACTTTTCCTTTCAACCTCTCTTATTTTTGCAGCTTCATTATATTTTTTATACTTCACACAGTTCCTCAATTATTTTTAATGGCTAATTAACTGACAGTGCATGACTTCCGATTGCTCATTTAAATTAACTAATGAGCATGAAAGACTTCATGTAGGTTTGATGCAGGAAAAGATATTTTCAGTTGGTATGTTCTTATCAAACTTCCTCTCAGTAATGCATAAGTAACTATTTTTTTTTTTTTAAATTTAAGTGCCAGAAGAATAGGTGTTATAAGTACCCATAGCTTATAGGTATGCAATTCTGTAATATGAAGAAATAAGCACAGATGTAATACAGATGACAGAACAATGAATATTTTTTCTTTTTGTAATCTGTAATTGAAATTCACTAGTGGTTGATAGGGACAACAAAAGGGTCTGCATGCTGCAGAATTTATTTGGGTGTTTAGGTATATCCTAAAGCAGCCACCCTGGGGAATTACCATGTAGATTGGATGTTAAACACCAAATTTAATTCTTCTGTCTGTCGTAATGCTCTCATATTATGGTAATAAGTTGACTGTTCATTGGGAAATATTTAGGGTATTTCTGGTTGTCAGCATGCATCTTTTTTCTTCATGCTTTACCTTTGTTGTCTTAGTAATGGTTTGTATTTTTGCAGTTGTTTTAGATATCATTATGTCACGATATGACATTCTTTTTTTAAGCCTTCTTTTATGTCTTCATAAAGATTTTATTTAAAATCTTTGATCTGTGTTACAATGATAGAACTCATAAAAGAATTAAGTCGTTGGATTTTGATATTGGACTTGAGTAGTATATATGTATTTTATTTGTTGATTAAGGCCCTGGTTATTTCCTCAGAGGGAAATTATGTAATCAATACGTGTTTCTATCTGTAATGAAATCAGTTAAGTGACAACTTCACCTAATTAAAATAAGAAATATACAATAAGAATGCATTATGATTATAAATTATTCAATTCTTAATGATGAGTAATTTCAATACCACTAAACAGGAAAGTTCCCATATTCATATGTTTGGTAACTGAGGAGATGGAACTGTATTTCATCCTCTTGTAATACTAGCGTTTAGACACTGTCTGATCTGAAAAAATATGCTGATTAATTCACAGATCTGAGTATAATTTTGGACTTAAATGCAGCTGAAAAAAAATAATCTGCTTTCTGCTGTTTTTGAAATTCTATTAGCAATTCCTGAAGCTACTTGATTTTTATACAAATACCATAATTGCGTAGTTGTAAAGTTAAATTTATCCTATGTGAAAGTGATTATCCTCTTGAATGGTCTGGAATTGAATTGCCATGCATCACAGAATAGGGACTCACAGATGTAATATGTTTAGCAAAAGATAAGCTGGTATGTTCTCTTCTAGCCAAAGCTTCTGATTGACTGTGGAAAAACTACTGTGTGTAGGTATCATACTGATCTAGCCAGATACATGGATAATTACTTAAATACTAGATTTTTAATGAAAATACTAAATGTTTTGTATAGCTGAATGTAAAGTAAAATATTTCTGTCCACCACTATGCAAATATTACTTCCTTTAGAGTCCTGAATTGGAAAGAATTCTGAAAATTTGTGGGCAGAAGGATTTGGCAGAGAGTAAAGCCATAGTGAAGCAACTTACCTCTGTCAAAATGCCCCTTTTTCTTATGTGTCCTAAATGTAGTTTCAGTCACATAATTCTATTAGTACAATACTATGAACAGAGAGAAATAATTATGTCCCAGTCTGATGAAATGCACCTTCAGGTCTGCAAATTCCAATATTATACACTATGGTGTTTCAGAGTTTTCTACAATTGCTTTCTTATATATTTTCTGTATATGGAGCAGACATATCTATTGAACAAAACTTGTTTGTCCCTCAAAAGTTTATGAACCATTTGACACTCTTTATTAAAGTCGTGCATAGATGGAGGTCAGCCAGGTTTCCTTCAAAAGAACATGTAATTATTTTAGTGGTTCAAACCACTACTTCTAAAACTTACTTTTAGCTGAATTAATTATATTAAATTCTTCAGTTACAATGTCTTTCTAAAGCAGAAACTCTTATGAAAATACTGTTAGAAGCAACATTGCAGTGTACCAACTTTTCATATGTTATTAAAAATATTTTATTAACAACAGAATTATTTTATTTAAGTCTTTAAGTACATAATTCTCTAAGTATTTGTTATAATAGTAGGATTGAATAGCGTGCTTGGGCAGAACTACCATGAGATACTGCTTTTTCTCTGTGTTAAAAGAAACCTTCAGGAATGGGCTTCCCAACTGAGCCAAAGCAAATGAGAAGTCGTTCAGCTGCTGACTGATGCTGACAAGTGTTAATAGTTCTCTGAAGTCGTATAGAACCATGTCATAGGAATCCATTCTGTGAAATGATCAAGCTTCATTTTAAGGAAAATGTGTTGCTTTTTCCTCTGCTCCTTTGATTCCAGATTTTCATTGATCTAGTGAATAAAAATTTGATTTCCAGCTTAAATTTATTCATGGTTGTGCTTGTAACCGGTTGTTCTGGTGAAAATATTATCTTTTAGTTTCAACAGTATTTCTTTTTGTTCTTTCAGGTTCTTATTTATTTATTTATTTTAATGGATAAAATTTAATAATATTGCCAAACTGGAAAAGTTTCCATCAAAATACACCGAATATTGTTTACAATTGACATTGTATCTACTGAGATCACTTTTGTTCTTAGGCACTTTCTTAGAAGTTTCTTGACAGCATTTAAACCTAAAGCAATCCACAGTTTGTCGTGTCTTGCTGTGCAGCCAATGTATTAATTTAATTTGCAATTCATATTGTCTTTTAGAGGGGAATTACACTACTACAATGGAGAACCAAATGCTACATCCTTAGTAGGGAAGTGACCTTTATATATTTATTCTAGAGGACAAGACAGTTATTAAGTACTTGATACCAGCTCACTGTTCTTAGAGTTTTCAGTTCAACTACTGTATCAACTTCATAATTTACTGCTTAAATGGATAAATTATTTTCATTTGAAAAAAATTGTTCCTTTGCTAGTGTTGATTTCTTAGTCTAATTTTGTTAGGGTGAATATTTGTTATAAGACAAAATTAAATAAGTTCTTTTGCTGTTAGACTGACAAGAAGGATTTTCACAAATCCCCTTGTTCCCATTTGAGTTCTTGTGATAAAGTCAAGGGCAGCTGATTATCAAACGGTGCTTTCTAAGAACGGGTAAACAAATATATTATTTCTTGCTCAGATTACCTTTCCTGAGGACTGGGAAGACAGCTTAATTTATTATGATATTGTGATTTGGGGGCTGGAGGTCATGATGTGCAAGAGGAGGATGTGACAACTGGGTTTGTTCAACCTTAGAAAAAGAAAGCTTAAGGGTGACATCATTGCTATGAATTTACCCAATAAGACAGAAGATGAATCCCAATTGTTAACAGGGGTGCACGGTGAAAGAAGAAGAGGCAACAGGCAGAATTTGCAACCTGAGAAATTATGATTAGATGTTAGGAAATTTTTTCACCGTAAGAGTAGTCAAGCACTGGAGTAAGTTCCTTGAAAAGCTGTGAAATTTTAATCCTTGTAGATATGAAAAACACAACTGGACAGTGTCCTGAGCACCAGGTCAGTATTGGCTCTTTGAGGAGGGAATTGGACTAGATGACCTTCAGAGGTTTTGACATATTCTGTGGTACAATGATGGCAGTGAGTCAATATCCATGAGATGACAACTTAAAGTTCTGCCCAGATTTTCATTCAGGATTTCTGACTTGATAGATACTTCTAGTAAAACTTTTCATTCCTTGTCTAATAAAAACTTGTTTATATACAATAGTAATTATAGTTCCTGTACAGAGCTCTTTACCTGCTGTTTATGGTTTCTGCTTATATGTGACTCTATTATGCTAGGATTAAATATGTGCATACCTGTAATCTTTGTGATGCCTCAGACCCTACAGGTACGATAGGCATTGCACTTTCAGTTTGACTAGTCATTCCACTTGATGGGAAGAGAGGTCAAGTAGGCAAACAGTCTTCCTAAAAACACAGTTTAACTTGTTACTTGACCCTTTTTTCTTCCTTGATGATTCTCATGAGATTGCTAGTGTGTGTGTTCAAACGTAACTGCAGGACCTTTTTAGATTTTAGTAATTAGAATAAAAGTCCGGTATTCCAAGTGGAGCATCTGATATTGAAAGTGAGTAGAGGGATTTTTCCTGAACAGGTTAGTCTTTCTGCATTTTCCAAAGCTGGTATCTTTGATGGAGACCACCCTGACAGCTATGTGTTCTAGATTCTCTTTGTAGTATGAAACCAGTGATTTTGTAACAGGAAAATGTGTAGAGAATAATCCTCTTGCAGTCTTGGAGTGAAAATGAAATGATTACTATTATTACTTTCTCAGTTACAAAATAATGAATAATAATAAAGGATGACCTAGTTTTGTTTCACCAGCTAGAGAATGCAACATATCTTTGCTTGAAGAGATAGGTTTTAAAGAAAATAGAGATTCCCTTTTGCAAGAATGCAGGTTTGAGTGAAGAGACGCTTTATTCTTGCGAGATAGAATGTAATGCCTCATCAGGATCTACCTTTTGTAGATTCTTCATGAACACAGTTGTCTTTGAGAGTGGAGGGACAGGTCCAGTATTGATGATTTGATTAGCCTGGTATGCATCCTTTGTTAAGTGTCAGGGTGGGGGTAAGTCTGAAAAGGCACACACACAAAATACGTATTTGAAAGCTTGCTAATGTGACATGAGAGAAGACAACAGTGTTCTATAGTCATTGAGAAGGAATTATCCTTATTCACTGGTGCAACTGAAGACACTAGCTATTTTTTTTTTTCCCCTAAAGCACTAACATTTTAAAGTACACAAAACGGTTCAGATTTTTTAGGAATTTTTGGTTTCTCGTGGATGGGAGACTGAGACATGAATGTAATTACTTGTTTACTTTAACTGGGATTTACAAACAACCTTAACTAACTGCAGCGGCTGACGATTACAACCTGCTTGCACTCTTCCAGCAAGAGGAACCAAACCAGCACTGGCTATTGCAAAATTTACATCTAGGAGATTGCATGAAAGTAGATGAACCAAAATATTTCAGAGACTGGCTTATGTTTCATAGGTAGTCCAAATGAACAGAACTAGAATCCTACTGTGGATATCTTGTTTATCTTCCTAGATAAATAATTGAAATGTTCTCAACTTTTCAAGAGCCTTTACCGTCAAAGACACTGATTTTCCTAGTTTCTGTCTTTAATGTCATATTGCATATCTGTATTGAGTATCTAGTATAAAGATGACCTTACACTTGTGAAAGGAGTTAAAACAGATTTGGAGGCAAACTGAAGGATCTACTTTCATAACTCATCCATTGGATTGTCATTGATAAATCCAGTTCAGGTTTTCAGCACCTTGAAATAAAATAATCAAAAGGAATCCAAATAAAGAAAAATACGTTATACCAGTCGAACACTAAAGAATCTAATAATGACACTAGATTTTCTGGATCAGACATGGCTCCACTTATGTTTTTGGTAGGTCATTACAGAGGAGACTTCAGGCCAGGCTGTTCTTCAAAACTATTTGGTTTGACTGTTGCATTTCCTATTGAAATCTTATATTAAGATATTTTTCTAAGAGATTAAGACTTTTAAGGCTTACGGTTATGATGTGCTGATGAACTCACTTTCCAATTTACAACTACCCTTCTTCTTGAAAGCTTTGTTCAGGCAGGTTTTTTATTTTATGCAGAGCAACATGCTTTTGCTTTTTGCAAAAATATTTTTATTACTTTCATGGTGTTGCATTCCTTCTGTAGTATGATTTGGCATAATATTGTTACTGCTTACACAATTATTGAAAGCAGATATCTTTGCAGTTGGCATGTATTTTACCTTTATAGTTTGATTGCATTTTTAATTTGATGTGTTTGACATTTTTGCTCAGCCTGCTAAACTTTCCATTTGTGAGTAATAGTTCTTGCTAGCTCTGTTAATATTTTCTCTTTGGAAAGTCAATTTTTAGAATATTCTTTTACTGATATAGTAATTGGTCATACTGCAAATAACGAATGATCTAAATCTGTGAACTACTTAAATTAATGGAAAAAGGACAAAGTATATATTCTTTTATTTATCTATCTTCCCAATCATTCTAATGTACCTCCATGAGCAATTCATGGTACCCTTACAATATTATGTGTTCCTCTGGTTCTAAAACCAGCTTCTTAAAGAATTAGAGTTCCACAGAAAATATGAGTATTAATAAATTTAAACATAGTTACCTGTAGTATAAAAAGTGGACTGCATAAACTTCCTTACTTATTTGTTGGTGCTTACTTGAATTGAATAACTATAAAACACATTATGATTTACAGTACTTAGATTTAAAATTGCTTATAAGTTAATTTTATTCCTCTGGTTTTTGAAATAGTGCATAAATAATCTGATTTTTATTATAACAGTATTTTTATCAGACTTTTTAAAGTATCACTTGAGCCTATTTTGGAACTGATGTCTAGTTTATGAGTCTATGAAATGAATTCACATAATTATTGAATATTGATAATTCAAGGTGATTTGCACTGTAACACTTCAGCCTCTTAATTGTTCATAAGGAATGTAAATCTGGACAAGACTTACGGCATGCAGAAGTGACTACAATTTGGAAGACTTTTGGGGATCTAAATCAAGTAACTTGATTTCACACCATTTACCAGTGTCTAAATACTTTACGAAAATGCTTCACAGCAGTGCCTCATTACTTCACAAGACACCCTGCTGATTTAATTGAAATGTCTTTGATTTCTTCAAAATTTTTCAGTAAAAGACAACAGTTTCATCATGTTGACAAGTACTTTATTACCACTGCTTTGGTAAAATTATGCTGGCTCTTTTGTGGGAGGACTTTTACTCAAAAAATTATGGCACTGGAAAAGAAATGAAGCAAATCTTGTACAGCTGCTCATAATAATTTTAGAACTGCATCAACTTTATAATATTCAGCAATAATTCAGATTGTGATGAGTAGGATTTAGGGTTATCACTGAAAATCAAAATTCATTATTTTCTCTTGTATCCTATAGTTAAGATGAAAAGCCCCAACCTTGCAAATGAATGATCTGAATATATCCTTTTTCTGCTTTGACCCCTAAGGAAATCAGAAAATACTGGCTAATGGGATCTTTTGTTGCAGTAAGAGTCTGTAAAGACACATTGCTTTCAGGCTGGCTACTTGGCTAATGTCTTTCTGATACAATTAATATACCTGTTTCTTAAGAGAAAGGAAAGTGCCGGGTCCTGCATATGGGAAGGAATAACCCCATGCACTAGTACAGGTTGGGGGCTGACCTCCTGGAAAGCAGCCCTGCGGAGAAGGACCTGGAAGTTCTGGTGGACAACAAGTTAAATATGAGCCATCAGTGTGGTCCTGTGAGGGAGCTGGACCTGTTCAGCCTGGAGAGAAGATGACTCAGAGGGGATCTGATTAATGTTTATAAATATCTAAAGGGATAGCGTATAGAGGACAGGGCCAGACTCTTCTCATTGGCACCCAACAATAGGACAAGAGGCAATGGGCATGAACTGCAGCATAAGAAGTTCCACCTGAACATAAGGAAGAACTTCTTTACTGTGAGGGTGACTGAGCACTGGAACAAATTGCCCAGAGAGTTTGTGAAATTTCCCTGCCTGAAGATATTAAAAAACAGTGTGGACAAAATCCTGGTTCATGTGCTCTAGGAGTCCCTGCTTGGTTGGACTAGATGACCTTCAGAGGTCCCTTCCAACCTCAACCATTCTGTGATTCTGCGATCTGGTGTGTATCTCAAGGATATTTAACCTTAGGGGATATTTAAATTATGCATTGTAGGAACTAGTGCAGCAGGACCTACCTGAACTGATGAAGAATGAGTTTCACAAGGAGCCAGATAAGTGCAATGATGACTCAATCCATGCCATTCTTGGCACACAACATGTTGCTTCTCCTGTCCTGACAGATAATTTTGACACATGGGGCTCAAGTCCTCATCTGATGTTATGGACATTTTCTGGGGGAAAGAAGGAATAATATCTATCTATGTGTTAAAGGACAGGGGATAGTGGTTAATAAGGATGTAGAAATCTTGATGTTTATACAATCTAACATCTAAGGATGTCAGATGTAAAGGCGGTTTAAGTCTGTATTGTAAGTTTTAAGTGTTGGCTATGGGATTTCAGGAATGAGAGAACAGATAGAATACTTAGATGCATCAGATAATATGGGATCTGAACATGACACAAATGGCATGGAATAAGGGGTGGAGGCCGCACTGGGTCTGGCAAGGATGGAGTTAACTTTCTTCACAGCAATCCATATGGTGCTGTGCTTTGCATTTGTCACTAAAACTGTGTCTCTCTATATAATCATCTTCTATGTTGGAAGGGGGACAGCCCTACCTTCCAGTTAAGCTTATAAACAGTATCTAAATTCTGAAGGTTTTATTGGTAAAATTCAATGCATACTTTAAAGTTAGCTTTATTTTTTGGTAAGGAGGTTATTAAAAGAAAATAATTCACTCTATTCTAAGTAAAGATCTTGAAGTGAACCACTTTGTTACACATTATTTTTCAAATGCAATTTCATATTGTGAAATTGAAAGTTCAGAATAAAGGAAGACACAGAGATTTATTAAAAGACTTGATGAACATGGTGGAATTTCAAAGCAAATTTTTTCATTACATTTCAGCATCAAGTGTCTTTAAAGCTAGTAAACCAAGAGATGAAATTCAAGAAGCAGAAGTACAAGATGAAAAATACCTAAAAGTACAGATGCCTATTGAATCAAGTAAAATCAAGGCAAATTTGTTGCTCTCTGTAATGTGATCATAAGTTGGCCAAAGCCCTTGGGACAGAACTGCTTGCTGCTTTTTCTTGAAATAAGTCTTTCAAGTTGTTTTGCTAGAACATGAGGATAATGAGCTAGATATTTTAAATTGACCTCATGACTCCATTGCAAAAAAGAATAAATACAAGTTTTAAGAAGTTTTCTCATAGTTATTGACTCTCTACCAGAGGGTTTTATGATTCCACTACTCCTTTGTACTCTGAGAGAACAGTGGAATAAAACCAGGAACCTTCACTCATGCGCTCATACAACATTCTGTTTGGTTTGTTTGGTTTTTGACTGGTAATATCGTAGTAGAGAAAAAGCAGAATGATGTATACCAGGCTGCCACTCGAAAGTGAGCTCAAGAGAACACCCAGGTTTTCTTGTGCTTCTTTTCTTTCAGGGTTGGAATATGTTGTGCTAAATTTTTGTGCTGTGCTGAATAGATGTTTACGCATCTTCAGTAGATGCTTAAGCCCTATCACTAAATAGAAGTTGAACTGATTCTAATCTATCCAGACAAATTTTAGTTATCATTAAGAGCATATAGTATTCATTATTAAAAACAGTAATAAACAGGAACATTTCACATACATAGTTCAAAAAAACAATAAGGAAGACCACATATGAAAAATTTTGATTTAATCTACCCATGATCATTATGTTAAGTCATTAAATCATTAGTTCATTAAATTAATTTATACTATTAAATTTAAAGTGATATTTAGCTTAATTAATGTGGCTTTTATATGCATGTACCTTTTCACATCTTAGTAATTTTTATAATAGTTACCATAAATAAACAACTGTATATGATTTTATAACATTATACCCATATTGTTTAAAAAAAAGTGAGCTATTTTGTGCTTTAAATATCTCCTTAGTGATACTATACTTGATATGTGCCCAAGTATGTAAGTCAGAAATGTAGTAGTAGATACTTGGCTTTGAGTAACCTGGTCTAGGGGAAGGTGCCCCTGCTGATGGCAGGGGTTTTGGAACTAGATGATCTTTAAGGTCCCTTCCAACCCAAACCATTCTATGATTCTATGATACATTAAAAATAGGGAAAAAAGAGGAAAATGTATTCATCAGGATCACAGAATCACAGAATGTCAGGGATTGGAAGGGACTTCGAAAGATCATCTAGTCCAATCCCCCTGCTGGAGCAGGAACCTAAATGAGAACACACAGGAAGGTGTCCAGGTGGGTCTTCAGTGTCTCCAGAGAAGGAGACTCCACAACCTCCCTGGGCAGCCTGTTCCAGTGCTCTGTCACCCTCACTGTAAAGAAGTTCCTTCCCAAGTTTAAGCGGAACCTCCTGTGTTCCAGCTTACAGCCATTACCCCTTGTTCTACCATTGGACGCCACTGAGAAGAGCCTCGCTCCATCCTCGTGACATTTGCCCTTTACATGTTTATAAACATTAATAAGGTCACTATAAGCATACTATAATATTATAAAATTGTAATACAATTTTATATTATCTTTGTTTATATTTGGAAGAGATTGAGATAAAAGATGGCTTTTAAGTTTATTTTTTGCCAAAACATCTGATTAAATATGCTAATGTCTTTCAGTTTCAGCATAGATGAGATAGAGATTGCTGAAGGGCGATGAAGTATCACCCTTTCTGAAATCTTTTACTCAAATCAGCTACCAGGTCAAACCTGTTCTGACAGTGAAACCTTTATTTTTGTATTTTAAAGGGAATTCAAACCTTGTGGAAGATGCCAGGTTGACAGCACAGAAAGGTGAAGTCATCTGTTTATTCACAGATCTGATACTGCTCATTGAGCGACATCACCACTAGAAAGTTCACACAGGCTTTAATATTAAAGTACAATTGCTCCATAATTAACTACAGGTCATAAATGTAAAAACCACAGAAACATCTAGAAGACAGTTGCGTTCTGCAACTAACAATAACATCGGCTTTATAATCTTTTATAGTTTAGTTTCCTACTTTAGTCTTTTGTGTGTATGAAGCTGTTTTCAACCTGCTTGCTTTTTCCATTTGACTACCCATTGTGTAAGGCCAATTGAGATTATGTGTTGCCATTTTGTGTACACCTAGTATACCACTGATTCTTTTTCTGATGATCTTTACTGTAGTAATCTATGCCAAAATAAGTGCAAGGCTAGACAGCAGTATATTAGGCTCGATGGTATAGTTGGATAGTGATCAAATTACCGGGAAACGGAATGGAAACATAAAAGGAGAGAGACAATAAGGAAGAAGGAAAGTATAGCAAGTCGATCATTTGGGAAAGCATGGGATAGACAGATACAGTTGATACAAATGGAGAAAGAGTTGTAGAGATTGAGAAAATTCAGAGATTGAAACAAAAGCAATAGACGAGGGAAAAAATAGAAACGTGAAATAAGAAAAAAAATTAAGTATGAATAAAAGGGCAGGAGAAGTATTACTGTAAAAACATGTTCATTTTTGGAGTATACTTGTTATACAAAATTATGATGCTCATTTTTCCTCATTACAAGGTAAACAGCCATGGGGCTATATCAATATTTTTCCTTGTTTGAAGAACCAATATGCATAAGATAATCTTTCGGAAGAGAAAAAAAAAGGAAGAGCTATTTTGCATTACTAGAATGTTGCATCTTTACTTTTAATGGTACTTTGCTTAGAATGTATTTAGTTGAATAGTTTCCATATATTTATTTTATTAATTTACTTAATAAGATTCTTGTAATTTCCTGTAAGTATTGCAGCATTCTTCTCAAACAAAGCCTTCTAGTTAATTTTTATTTCTGTACCTCTTATCCTTTTTACTCAGTGTGTTCAATTAATGTTTGTGTGTAAACTCTTTTTATCAAATCCAACACATTTGCATTTGCCTTTATAAAGTTAAATTTCTGTATTTTTGCAGATAAGGGTTTATTGCAATATTGGAAGGGAAATTAAGCATTTGGACAGTGGACCAAAGACTACTGCTTATTGTACTCTGCTAGTCAAAATGAAATTGCAATGATGGTATGTTAAAAACATGAACTGAATGTGACCCAGCATATTTAGTCTATGGGCCAAGAGAAGAGGAAGAAAGGACAATGAATTTTGTTAAAATAAATAAAAAAAAACCCTACAGAAAATGTGTCTTTATTTTCATTGGTGAAGATATCACAAATCCAAGACTGCTTGTTTAAATTCCTGTTAATTTTAAAAAGATTGAAAATCAACATTCACATGCTTTACCTCTTTAAAATAAGTGTTTTCTCAACAACCTTATAGCCAGATAAATGTTAGTCTTTCAGTTTAGTGGAATAAGGTTATAATTATTTTAGTATTGTAATTGTGATACTTTTGTTCCCTTTCATACACCAACAGTAATTCTGATTTGGCTAAATTATTTATGAGAGTTGAATGTTTCTGTGAATATGAAATTAGCATAATTCATTATTTTACTACTTTAAGCCAAATCCTCCAGCTCTTAAGCAAAAACCTTGCTGAAGTATATACCTATTCCTGAAGTAAAAAAGAGAGTTTTGACTTGAATAAGGCCTTCAGATCTTCTGTTTCTTAATATGTAGGAAACTTATTTTGTACATCTTTTCATTCATAAATTAAAGAATTAGTATTTAATTCTTTGTATATTACCACTGAATATAAGTTAAAAGGAAAAAAAAGTTAAGATTAAATTAATGATAAAAGTGAGACTGAAACTAGAATAAGGGAAGTTTTAATGACAAGTATACGAACTCTGTAAATTAGGTACGAGACATCTGAACTGAGTAAATGTCTGGTAGGAAATAAAATAGAATACTCCCTCAGACTGGGAGCTGACTACTGGCCACCATTATAGCTGCCTGTTTCATTTCTCTTTCTCTGTAGACCACCATGCTAACACTATTTCTACAAGATGAACTCTCTGAGATTACATTTTCCTGCATAAGAAAAGGCAAAACCACTTATGCTCTCTCCACGTATTTAGAAGACAGATTCCAGCAAAACTTCAGTCTTACTCTCAGACGTGAATCCAAAGGTAGAATCTGGCCCTCTATATTTGTGTTCTGTAAGTGTGAAAGTGTAAATATAGCTGTGCAAGTTTATACTTCTGTTGTATATGCATGCACAAATGCAGATATAACCACACGTATTTATGGCAAAAATTTGACATATTAATTGAGACTATCAAGACACACATTATTACATTACTCACAGAAAAATAAGCTCTTTAGTTTGTGCATTTTTATAACTCTTAGAAAAAGTGTAGCAATACTGTAGAAATAATTAAATATCTTTAAAAATGTATGTGTAATTTGAAAGAATTTGCAATTGCAGCAGTTATGTATATGAAAAGTAAATATTATTTATTTATGTATTTTCAGTGTAAAATTCCAATCAAATTCAATGTTGAAAATGCTGATAATGGGATTGCAGTTAAATATTCAATGGATTAACTGCTCTATGCTTTCTGAAATAGGTTGAAGTGGATATTCTGCTTCTGAGGATATTCAAGAAAAAGTTTAAAAAACCAGCTACTGAGCAACAAGCAGGCTAAAAGAAGTTATGTAAATTTGGGGGAAAGACATGTGTACTTAAATATAAGCAGAAGTTCAGCTAGAAAACAATAATACAGAAGGTGCTATCACATTTCTAGCATGAGTAAACCCCGACTACTATTATGAGGATATACTTAGTAAGTAATGGCTTTGGAATGAGGGTTTGGGTTTTTTTTTAATATTTTAGGCTCTAGATGAGGGTACTGACATATTCAGAATTTGTACACAGCTCCCAAGCTGTGTGTCAGTATGAAAACCAGCAATGCCTCTAGAAAGATTTTGAAAACTGCATATGGTGATAAAAATTATGTTATACTCATGAACAGTAATTTGCAGAACAATAAGTAGGTTTAGTGATAATATTTTATGTGAAAAGTTGAATTATCAAAAAATGAAATGTGACTAAAAATCAGTTTTCTGGTGGACAAAGTGAGTTTCAACTGACTACTTTTTAATCAGGAATTGGGTCATTTTGATTCAAACCTTTTTATAGCTCTATGAATTTTTCCAATAATTTGATTTTCCTTTTTCAATCAGACATGAACTAATTAAAAATATTGAAATTAGTATTGAGACAAAAATTCATTTCCTAATTAAATCTAGCAATTGGAAGCTAAAATAATGCTATGTTAGAAGAACTACTGTGTTTTAAAGTGAGTTTGAAAATGTGGTGCCCTTTAGTTCTCTTTTTTCCATAACTGACTGAATTCAGGGACAGATTTTCTCATTTTACCTTGTATGAGGTATGCAATGTTGTTGGGAAAAGGCCCTTAATGAGAGATTCTGTAGATGATTTATAAGCAATAATTGAATGTGGGTCATTTTTAATAGTTGTACAACCTCTGCATTACTAATTAAAATGGAGATATAATACCATCTCACTTTTAGCAGGTAATGACCAAATAAGACTCAGATAAAATGGGGAACAAATCTGTTGAGTAAGACTATGATAGGTCAGCTTTGCTAATACATGTTAGATCCATTTAAATTGGTGTGTATTCCCTCTACAGCTCTAAGCAAAAGTCAGATAAATTGTCTTGGGATGGCACCTTTATTTTGGAGGCAGAGAGGATGAATGTTTTTCTACTCCTTACTGCAGGCATATACACAACTTTTTACATAAAGAAAGTGGAAACGAAACCTCTATTAGAGAGATGTTAGGAAAATGCTGCATTAGAGGGACAAGGAATAATTAGCACACAAGCATCTGTTATAATTTTATTTTGAAATGTACACAACCACATTCACTTTAAAAAGTAGATTTTGGAGCACTTGGTTTCCTCAAATCCAACCATTTTACTTTTCAGCCGGGGTATTTCTGACTACCAATGATAATACTTCAAGTTACATAGACCATATAAAATCTGTTTTACAGACATCTAATAAATGCTTTCCTGGTTAACTTTACCAACAAAAATAGTCTTACTTTAGTTTTTCTTGCATATTTTAATGACTTTAGGTTAAATGGATAGTACTGAATGTTTGCATGATTTGTACAATATGTTATAATTTGAAAGTTTTTATTATTATAAATGCTTACAGAAAGCATGAAGAATATAGTGTAGAAATGGAGAATAATTGTGATGTTGCTTGTAATGTTCTGTTTAAGCCTATAGACAGTATTACAAAATCAGCATATGTGACTGACTCTTGTAGGGATTCTTATATACAAACTCAAGTATCACTCAGTAGAATTGAATAATTACCCATTATGAAGAGATAAGTTGATCATTAAATATATGGATTCATTTGCCAAAATATATTAGAGAATGTTAAAAAAAGGACAAGTAAAATTAAATATTGGCATGGATAATGCAATATTGTTGTCTTTTAGGATGTGATAGTTTAACTTAGCTGGCAGCCAAACAAGACACAGCTATTTGCAGCTCGCGCCCCCCCACCCCCTTCCCCCCCCATCCCATCCAGGGAATTGGGGAGAGAATTGGAAGGCTACAGTAAGGAGACTTGTCAGTTGAGATAAGAACAATTTAATAATTAGAGTAAAATAGAATTAAAATAATAAGAGGAATAATGATAACAACTATATGTATGAGTGATGGAGAGTACAATTGCTCACCACCTACTGATAACAATCCCAGAGGAGCGAAAAGGAACCCTGAAACCAAAATTGCAATCCCGGAAAAGTGAGCCAGAGCGATTCCTGAGAGAATACCCCCCTTTCCAGTTAATATACTAAACATGATGTAATATGTCAGTTCTGGGTTTTACCAATCACTACACTTTTCTTCTCCACTCCCCCCTTCCAGTCCTCTGTTCTTGCAAACTGCCCAAGCACAGTGTCCTTATAGTTATCAACATTGTTCTCATAACAATCCTCACTGAAACCAAAACACAGTGCTTTCTAGCTACTAAGAAGAAAATTAACCCTATCCTAGCAAAAACCAGGACATAGGACTAGTAATTTTTAAATCTGTATGTCATAGCGCATTAACAATCTTAGGCTGCTGTCCAGGAAAACATCTGTATTGAGAACGCAAGTTAACCTTGTTTCCAATTTTTTAATTAACACAGGCCCATCAAGAATCCAGTGAATAATTCTGTGCTTTACTTTGTTGCAGGCATTGAAATGAAATTGTTTCAATGTTTTAGTTTATTGTTTTCAATTAAAAGACACTGAATTCAACAAGTTAACATTTTGTCCAAAGTTTTGTTTACCAGAAAAAAAACCCAACCCAAACCCAAAAAAAACCCAACTGTGGTGGAGTCTTTGTCAGCACAAGATAAAAGTAATAGTTATAACAGGGAAATTAATATTTTTTTCTTCTTATGAAAATCCATAGACTGTTGAATAAACACATTAGCAATATGTCCAATCTATTGGATTGATTAGGTCATAGGTTTCAATAGGAAAAGTGTGTAACAAATATTCAATATTATTGTGTGCTTTGTCAATTTTATGGAATTGGATTTCTCTTTAGTATTGCCAGAACTGCTAATACCACTTAGATTGTTTGTCCCTTGCAGTGACTTATTGTAATTGCAATTCAAACCTGATTTTCTATTTTGTTTTTTTCTGACTCTATCCTGTTTTCTTGATCTATTTACTAGAAACTACTCTACAGTTGCAGTTAACTATTTTAGTGCCTAAGTAAACAAGCTCAGTTCTGATGGGCATAGAAGTTACATTATTTAACCATAAGTCATTGATAATACTTATCTGAAGAAATAGACAAATAACATCAAAACTAAATATTAGATATATTTATGCTGTTAAAATATTAATTAGCATATCACTCATAAAGAAACCACCTATTACTGGTGTAAGAGAGTTTTTTTTGAGAGAAAAGTTATAAAGATGAATATATTTCTGAATACCTTTAATTGAGTTGTCCTAAAGTTGAGTCATTGCATTTACAGAGAAATAAAATAAATTGCAACTTGGCATAGGCCTCGTTTCCACTGTATTTATTGAATATTTGAGAGCCTTTTCCATCTGCATGAGCTCTGACCACAGGAAGCAAGGAAATCAGTTCAACTAATTGCCAAAGGTGTTCATCATGTTACTTTGTATATGAATAATAGGGAGCTAGGAATGATTCTAAGAAGGTCTTGTTATCTTGGGATGGATCTTCTCCAAAAGTCTTGGTGGAATTCTATGTCAGATTAAGACCTAGATTGACTCAGATAAATGGGCTCTATATAATCTCTGTTTCAGATATTTATTCATATTGATTTTTCTGTGTGTGCTTTAGATGCTCTGAATCATCCTGTTCTACTTCTGAGAGGCTCCTTGTCTCCATAAATAACATAAGTAGATTACATTCCTTGTTTTGGTCCTCTTGAATTACACCTAAGTGAGATGCCTCAGGTAACAAAGCATAAAGAATACAGATTCTTATACAAGTCTATCTATGCTTTAAATGCAACTGATCAGGTAATTTCAATGAAATGTGTTAAAAGTGTATTGAAATCAAGACTATTGCATGTTGTGTTAAAGAGAATTGAATTTTTTTAATGCATCTACGTGGATATATAAGTCAAGAACATCATTTAATATGAAACAAAATTATCCTAAACCCCTTTGATAACAGACTTAATTCTTAACTCATATTTAACTTCATCTAAAATGGACTTCAGTTTCTATGTATAAAATACATGATATATTGGTTACACTAGAATTACTTTTGTCCTTTTTTGAGATCCTATAACCCATAGTATTAATAGCAATTAAATAAGAATTTATTTAAGACTCTTTTGAATTTTTGTTGCATTAAAAAGATAAATAGAAATTAATTCATATATGCACATACACTTTTGCTTTTACGTTCTTTGTCAGGTACATTAAATTAAATTTTTAGTTTTGAAAATGTTATAGGAAAAAAATAAGTGGCTCACAAAGCAACCATAAAATGTGCATCTTAAATATTCAAACAATCTTGAATCTGTGGATTTGAAATTTTAGCTGCAATCTTTCACATCTGTGTGTCTTGAACAAGTTGGTGAAGCAATGTGTATGGGTTAAAGAAATAGTCACTTTAAGTGATCAATTTCCTTTAAAGTTTTTTAGCTATAATTTACAGAAGATTCTTTTTGCACTTATTGTGTAGTTGTGAAGTTGAGAATGGTTATTTTGTGAATTTAGATTAACAAAATGATTCATAAATAATCCTTAATTTTCTGATAGAAATCCTACGTTTCTGATGTCTTTTAGCATATATTTCATTCAAGCATTTTCCCACTGAGTATAGTTATTGGTTAGAGCTTACACAAAGCAGTGCTAATAATGCACATATTTTTGTTAGCTTTGGCAAATGCTTATCTTAGAATCCATCTAAGAAATTTCAGAATCATCTTTAATTAAGTTGACATCTATCGAGTATAAATGAATAATTTGTCCTACTGTTTTGATGGACGGATAAACTGCTGTACACTGACAGGCTGATTTACATTGAGAATGAGCATCCTTTGGACCTTTGTTTTCATTCCTTGGGACTTTCCATGACCTCATTTATATTTTAAAAACCTCAAAACTTCTGAACATCTAATAATGTACTTTAGATAAACCCAAGCTTCTTCATGTTTTTATATACAAGCAATTACTTAGCCCAAAAATATCATATTCTATTTCTAAACTGTGTGAATTCTAGTATCTCTGTTCTATTAATGATCACACTGTTTAAATCATTCCTTGGTATTGTTTCTTATTCTTGCTAACTACATATTTTATGGCTTGTTATAAAATATACAGTTATTTTATATAGTTATATAAGCATATATATTTCTTCATCTTACTTCCTCATCTGCCTCTGAGGCTACATCTATGAAGCTAAATAAAACAAACCAGGGACCTTTCTCTGGTCTTGAGGTAAAGTGACATGGTCTAGTTTGATACATAGCTATTATGCCTCCTCTTTCTTGTTCAGAGAAGTTTGGCCCCATCCATACTGCCCATTGGAAGAGTTTCTGCTTGTGCTGTGCTCCAAATCACACCCAGATGTAGTCTGTGAGAGTGGTAGCTGGCATGGGTTTTAGCAAAGCACACGTTAGTGAGAAAATGCAGTGGACTATTGTAGGTCATTGCTTGAGCCTGTGAAATAGTCCTGTTTATTGTATTAGTAGAATTCACAGTCAGAATAATTTAGGTTGGAAGGAACCTCTGGAGGTCAGATCGCAGAGCAAATCTTAGATCAGGTGCTCAGGGCTATGTCCATTTGGGCGTTTAATATCTCCAAGGATGGAGATTCCACACTCTGGGTAACCTGCTCCAATATTTGAATACCCTCATAGTGAAAATGTTTTCCTTTGCAGGCAGTTTCCCATGTTACAGCTTTTATGTCTACTACCTATTGTCCTTTCACTGTGCACCTTTGAGAACAGTCTGTCTCCGTTTTTTCTGTAGCCTCCTATAAGGTAGTTTTAGACAGCAAGATCTTGCCTTAGCCTTCTCTTTGTAAAGCTGAACAAACCTAATTCTTCTAGCCTTTTGTTATATTTAACTTTCTCCAGGTTCCTAATCATTATAGTGGACTTGTAACAGTATTTCCATGTCTTTCTTGTACTGGTAAGTTCAAAACATTACACAGTACTCCAGATGCAATCTCACTAGTGCCATGCAGAGACAGTGAATTGTTTCTTTTGACCTGCTGGCTACTACTGTCTTACTAATGCAGACTAGTAAGCTGTTGGCTTTCTTTGCTACCAGTGCACACTGATGATTGATATTTGTTTCTTGTTCACCAGGAGCACCAGGTTCTTTTCTTGCAAGGCCGATTCCCAGGCAATAGACTTGCAGCCTGTACTGCTGCACAGGTTTATTTCATCACAGGTACAGGTCTTCATTTTATTTAAAAAATAAACCAAACCCCCCCCCCCAAAAAAAAAACCCAACACCAAAAAAAAACCAAACAAACCCAACTTTGTGAGGTTCCTGTCAGGCATTTCTCCAGTTTGCCAATGTTTCTCTGAGTAGCAACCCTGCATGCCAGCATATCAGTCATTTCCCCCCTTTTAGGTACTGTGTGTGAACTTGCTGAGAGTGCACTCTGTCCCATTAAAGTTGTTCATAAAAACATTAAATAGTATTTAACTGATCTCGAAGGGATACTACTATTTTGGAGTAGCCAGCTGGAGTTTGTGCAGCTGGCTTCTAAACTTGACAGTCCAGATAAATTTCCTCACACCATCCTGTACACTTAGCCAGTATGTATCTCACCAGTTTGGCTACAAGGGTACTGAGAGAGGTGGTATCATATGCCTTGCTAACATGAAAGTAAACATTTATTCCTCTCCTCATGTCTCTCACTGTAGAAGGCAATCCGACTGGTCAGCCATGGTTTGCACTTAGTAAATCCATGTGTTGTGCTGTTTCTAGTAATCTTTTTGTCTTTCATGTCTTTTGAAATAGCTTCTAGGAGGATTTGCTGCATAACCATCCCAGGGACTTAGACTGAAGACTTGGGTCCTCCTGCTTGTCCTTCTTGAAATATGGATGTAGCTTGAGACTGGCTCAGGCTGTTACATATTAATGCAATTAATCAAAGTTGTGGTGCTGTAATTTTAATTATTTTTCACATAACGAAGTAACACAATGGGTGCTATAACTTGGGGACTGATTACATGATATAGGAAAAAGAGAAGTGGTTTGGGTATTTTTAATATTTGTATTAGATGCACCTCTAAATGTATCAAGACTTATACTAGCAGAAGAGTATGTTTTTTTTTTTTTAGATAAAGTTTATACTGATTTAACAATTGAAGTAAGTTACAGTAATAAAGGATATTTTTCTGATTTAATTTAGTTGTATTAGAGCTTTTGTCAGTATAAAAAAATAACTAAAAGTCACACTGTCATATGATTTTACAAACTGACAAAGATATCTCATATGGATTGCAGTGAAAAATGCAATTTGTTTTGAATGCCATTTCAGATTTAACATAGGTTATCTTCCTAATTACTAATTATTATTTAAGTAAACCAGATAGGTACTTGGATGCAACAGATATTGAAAAAATATCTATGTGATCAGTGGAGCTCAAGAAAGGACTGATTACACTGACATTTAGATTGACTTTTTTGTATTTTAGTTTGAATTACTTCTGGTGCTATTTAAATCATGTCTAATTTGATAGCCACTTCCACAGTGCAGAAAAAGCTCACTTTAAGTGAAAGAAATTTTATATTTCATTTTTTCTCCTTCCTTCTTGTTACATGTCTGAAATGCACTGTACTTCTACTTTTCTTGTTACTTCTTTCTAGATAGTATAAGGCAGAATAATAACAGGAATGTACCTTTGTTATGGTGTAATGTAGCTATGAAGTGTGCTGGATGCAGAAGATATGCTTTTAGTCTTTTCTGAGATGCTTTGTTTGGCAGAGGCTGGAAAAGGAGGCTGGAAAAGGAGGCTGGAGAATCAAGACTGCTAAATGATCCAAACATATCATTAAAGAATGGTACGACTTCTACAAGACTGAATTAATGATATTTTAGTCTTACTCAGAAGATAGACTTTAGTTATATGAGTTGTTAATGAGATCAGAATCAGACCCAATGCTGTTTTTCCCAATGTTAAGGTGTTTCACATGCTTTTGATTTTCTTTTTCAAACACAAAAATCACTGGTAAAAGGTTTAAAGTTGTCCAGAAAATTTAAATTTTGGATGACATTTTTATTATTTCCATAACAGAAACCATATTTCTGTTATGAACATCTTAGGAAAAGATGAGAAGAGATCAATCTCTCACAGATTTGATTCAATCTAAGAAATTCCCATCTCTCCATTTTATATATAGAAGCAGCTGGGCCAACCAGCTTAAGATAACTTCAGAAGGCCCAGTTTAGGAGTCAGTGTTACTCCTCCTTAATTTCTAAATGGTTAAATCAAGAAAGAATTTGGATTTGGAGCACTTATTCTTTCAAAACTGGGTATTATACACATTTGCTATATAATGTAGAAATTCTGTGTGTTTCAGTTTTAGCATATGGGCTGTAACAGCTACATATAGCGTCACTTTTTATTTTTGGATACTTGCAGCAGATGACACGAATTAGATAGGTTCTATTCTCCTTTTCAAAATCAGTTCTTCCCTCATAAATATTGATTTGAAGAGGTGTTTTTCTATTGCTAATTGGCTCATCCTGGGCTGGGGGTGGGTATGCCTTGGAGCCAGGGGAGCTTCGCGAAGTTTCTCACAGGGGCCATCCATGTAGCCCCCTCCCCCACTACCAAAACCAGTGCCCGCCCTCCACACACAAACCCAACACACTTTCATAGTACTATATGTGGCAGAACTTAATGCTTTTTATTTAATAATTTGTTAACCCTGTGTATGCTTTACTTGTTGAAAGATTTGGAAGAGATTTTTTTTTACACTGCCTACAAATTATTTGGAATCTACAGATTCTGAATACATTTTTTTTTTTAATTGTAGGATGTGGCGTAATCTTCTATGATCTTTCCATTGGGTAGGATCCAGTTCTGTTACTCTAACCAGTATTACTGATATTTGAGACCCTTGTTTAACAGTGAAATACTTTTGCTTGACTCTGCGGTGCTAGAGTTGAAATAAATACATTTGAAGTGAATTTCTGAATCATAGCCTGATTTATAGAGGCTTCCAAGTACCTTCAGTCACATCACATCACATGCTATAATTCAGAAAATCACACTTCCCAAGTCGCAGAAAGCAGAGGCAGGGACTGGGAGAATGAATAGCTGCCCACTGTAGGAGAATATCAGGTTTGAGACCATCTGAGGAACGTGAAGGTGCACAAGTCCATGGGACCTGATGAGGGGGATCCACGGGTCCTGAGAGAACTGGCAGATGAAGTTGCCAAGCCAGTATCCATCATATCTGAAAAGTCCTGGCAGTCTGGTGAAATTCCCAAGGACTGGAAAAGGGGTAACATAACCCCCATTTTTAAAAATGAAAACAAGGAAGATCCAGGGAACTACAGGCTGTTCAGTCTCACCTCTGTGCCTGGCAAGATCTTGGAACAGATGAGCAGATACTCCTGGAAACTAAACTATGGCACATGGGAAATGAGGAGATCATTGGTGACAGTCAACATGGCTTTACCAAGGGCAAATTGTGCCTGACTAATTTGATGACCTTCTATGGTGGGGTTACAGCATTGACAGATAAGGGAAGAGCAACTTATGTCATCTACCTGGAATTGTGCATGGCTTTTGGCACTGTCCTGCATGAGATCCTTGTCTCTAAATTGGAGAAGCATGGACTAAATGGATGGACCACTTGGTGGATAAGGAATTGGCTGTATGGTTGCACTCAAAGAGTTGCGGTCAATTGCACGGTGGGGCTGTGGAGACCAGTGACAAATGGCATCCCTCAAGGGTCAATATTGGGAGTGGTACTGTTTAACATCTTTGTCAGTGACATGGACGGTGGGGCTGAGTGTGCCCTCAACAAGTTTACCAATGACACCAAGCTGTGAGGTGTGGTCGACACTCTGGAGGGAAGGGATGCCATCCAGAGGGACCTTGACAGGCTTGAGAGGTGGGCCGGTGCTAACCTCATGAAGTTCAACAAGGCCAAGTGCAAGATCCTGCAGATGGGTCCGGGCGACCCCAAGCACAAATACAGGCTGGGTGGAGAACAGATCAAGAGCAGCCCTGAAGAGGAGGATTTGGGGGTACTGGTGGACAAGAAGGTCAACGTGAGCCGGCAATGCAAGCTTGCAGCCCAGAAGGCCAACTGTATCTTGGGCTGTATCAAGAGAAGCGTGGCCAGCAGGTTGAGGGGGGTGGTTCTGCCCTTCTACTCCTCTTTCATGAGACCCCACCTGCATACTGTGGCCAGTTCTGGGACCCCCAACATAAGAAGGACATGGACCTACTGGAGCAAGTCCTGAGGAGGGCCACGAGGATAATGAGAGGGCTGGAGCACCTCTCCTGTGAGGACAGGCTGAGAGAGTTAGGGCTGTTCAGCCTGGAGGAGAGAAGGCTCCGAGGAGACCTTACAGCCGCCTTCCAGTACCTGAAGGGGCTTACAAGAAAGCTGAGGAAGGACTTTTTACAAAGGCAGGTAGTGATAGAACAAGGGGAAATGGCTTTAAACTGGAAGAGGGCAGGGTCAGATTAGGTATTAGGAAGAAATTTTTTGCTGTGAGGGTGGTGAGACGCTAGAACAAGTTGCCCAGAGAAGTTGTGGATGCTCCCTCCCTGGAAGTGTTTAAGGCCAGGTTGGATGAGGCTTTGAGCACCCTGGGCTAGTGGAAGGGGTCCCTGCTGATGGCAGGGGGGTTGGAACTAGATGATCTTTAAGGTCCCTTCCAACTCAGACCGTTCTATGATTCTATGAATCGTATTGCATTCCCATATATATAATGCATATTTCCAGTAAACATATCTTTTGTTACTTGAAATACCTGATCCAATCTTACATTAATATAATTTGATTACACCATGTGTAAATACACAGATTTTGTACAAAAGTGTTGTGTGCAGGTACACCTGTAAAAAGTAAACACTTTTTTTTTGTTTCAAAAATGTTCTGTAACTCTTTATGATAAAGAAGTCTAGATTGATTTAGTGTCATATATTTTTACACGGGAAATAAAAACTTGTAACATTGAATTATTATTATGACACACATTTATTTATAAATTCAAAAGTTTAAAATTTACTTCATAAGCAAAAATACTATTTTACTTCTTTTGGGGGATAACTTGCTAATTTTTTACTTAGCTAATCTCTTCTGTGTGATTTTTTCAATCTTGTGATTAATCTTAGATATATTGTCTAATCAGTGTGAGATGAACTTATATTACTTTACTCTTCCTTAGGAATTACTATTTTTCTTACTTTTGGTGCTTTTAAGAACTTATTTGTCAAGGAAGACTTGAGACCATATCTGTTTATGGGCAAATGGAGACATGATAAGTATGTAAAGATTTATTAACTATCCAGAGGTGAATGAATATATCTCATGGAAAAAGAGTATACATATCAGAAAAATATTTATGATACATGTTCACTGGTGTTGATAAAATCTTACTCCATCTCCAGGATGTGCTTTCAGTCTTATTGCATTTCTTTCCTCATGGAGTTCTGTTTTATTTCATCTCCAGAATCCAATGAAAAATATTGTGTATTTATCTGTGTCAAAAAACATTACTACTGCTGAGCTGGTATTTCTACCATTTTTCTCTTCTCCTCCATAGTATTTTTAGATACTTGACATAGTTAATTAGTACATTTAATTTATATTGGCAACCCATGATGGGGAACCCTAGTATCGCTATGTTGTCTCCATTGCTATTGTCTCCTTTAGAATCTGCACATGCACTCAGTCCAACAGTACTTGTATGCTCAGGATTTCCAGCATAGCTAGTGATCATTTGCAAGATTATAAACTTAATTTTGTATCATGCATTGTTTATGAGGATAGTGTTATACTTCTATATCATATCTACCAGTTATCTTAGTCTGAATCAAGACTGTGATGAGCCTCAGGGTGCCTGAATGTTGTCCCAGAGTGGGGACAGTTATACCCAGTGTGCAGACACCAATGTACACACATAGTAGAAGTATTTTATTTATTTCATATTTGTGCAGGTATGGATGCTAGATTTATTCCGCAAAGCTAGCACACTGAGTCTGCAAAACTTTACACATTTATACATACTTGATGAGCTTGTTCCACCCAACTATGCGTATATACTACTATTCTACTTTATTATTAAGGCTCCGGGGAGATCTTATAGCAGCCTTCCAATACCTGAAGGGGGCCTACAAGAAAGCTGGGGAAGGACTTTTCATAAGGGCAGTTGATAACAAAACAAGGGGAAATGGCTTTAAGCTGAAAGAGGGTAATTTTAGATTAGATATTAGGAAGAAATTCTTCACTGTGAGGGTGGTCAGACACTGGAACAGGTTGCCCAGGCAAGTTGTGGAAGTTCCTCCCTGGAAGTGTTTAAGGCCAGGCTGGATGAAGTTTTGAGCAACCTGGTCTAGTGGAAGGTGTCCCTGCTGATGGCAAGGGGTTGTAACTAGATGATCTTTAAGGTCCCTTCCAACCCAAATCCTTCTATGATTCTATGATTGGCTCATACTCTTCTCGCTTACCTTTCAAAAGTACAGTACACAAAGAATTCACAGCACATGCTGCTATGCAATGGGGACAGAGTCTGTTCAGTCTCTAATTGAGTGGATGGTTGTGAGCTCCCTCTGCTGCATTTACTTTTCCCACAGTTACTGCAGATTCTTGCTGACTGCATCCCTCTTGGTTAATCATCCAGCTTTCCGAGACTTCTAGGGCAGGATGTTGTTCTTTTATAAGTCTTTTAGCTCCTCTTCTTCAAGGGCGTCGTCATTAGTAAGGCGTGCATAGTTTATACAAAGTAACTGGAGTTGTGCAAGCTGAAGACAATTGGCTGGTTATATTGTGAAATAAGATCCAGCTTGGCAGAAAATGCAACTTTTTCCTGTACATCTAGGTGGCATATTGATTTATATACATTGAAATGAATATTGTTCTGAAAGACAAACTATTAGGAATATGACATTTTAGTTTATAATCTAAATGAACTCTTCAGTGTCCTGTAGCAATAGTTTTTTTGTTTGCTCTCTCTAATAGGGTCTTTGAATACACTGCTAGACTTCTTTAATTTATAAACCTTTTTACATGAGCAAAGCCATTTCTGCATCTAAGTTACATGATGACTTGGAGGAATAGAGCTTTAGGCCTGAATCCCACAAAGATTTTTTTGCGTGTTTAATGTAACACATTGAGTAGCCTAACAGAAACTAATGGACCTGCAAATGTGCATATAGTTGAAGATCAGGCTTTCATTTTCTAAATAATTGTTTGGGATTTTGGTATTCTATGGAACTATCACATAGGAGGTAAGAATAGTCAGTATGTCTTTTAATTTTTCTGTTTTAGAATTTTAATGTTGCAGACTGAGACACAATATGCAATAAAATACATATTTATACTACATGGGGTTGTCTTCTACATCATCTATTAAAACAAAGACAAAAGCAATAAATTAACCATCTTTCTTGCACAATTCAAAATGTAAACTCAGAATTGGTGGTTATAGGATCTTTATTCTTTATTGGCACATATGTACAAGATTCTTATTAAGCTTTGGTGGCTATATTTGGAAATGAAGGGATTTAATTATTTAGTAGCTGCTGAATATAATATTTTTTTACTTTACATGTGGGTAATAATTAATTCTTTTTGTAATTTTCTGATGAATTATTTCTGTTTCTGCCTAATCAGCAGACATACTGTGAAATATAATTGCACTTGAAGGAAAATTACCGTCTCATGAGATGAATGTTTGATGATTAAATTACATAGAATAAAGCAACAACATTCAGATATCCAACCAGGATGACATACTTATCCTTTGTTGTGCTTTGATGACCTTTATAAAAAACCAGAGATTCTTTTTAGAAACAGTTCAGTGTATTTCAGACTATATGAAAGGAAATTGGAGAATCCCAAATAGGTCTCATGGAAAATATAAGAATTTCACCTTTTAAAACTAAAAAATCAGTCCTGATCTAGGTTCAATATACTGTAAATCACTGAGGTTGGAAAAAGCTCTTAAAGATGATAAAAAACCCATACTTGCTACTGAAGTTAATTACTAAACTTGATCAGAAATAGGTTTGCAGCTTGCTGTTCATATCAGCAGGAGACAGACTCCTGTACAAACAACATGAAATATCAATTGTTTCATAAACAAGAAAACAAAACCTTTCTTGCTGATGTTTTCTGTAATGTAAAGCCTCATTTTTTAAATTTGTCTTTATATAATGCAGTGTTCATGAACCCTAAGCTGTACTTATATATATACAGATTTTTTTTTAGGACTACGCCCATTCTGAATGAGAACTAATATGTATGAGACTGAAGATTTGGAAAAATGTTTGGCAGTATTACTGCATGGTTGATTGTGACAAAGGACCTGGTTGTATATTTAAGTATGTACTTATGCACAGAAATAAAAGGGGAAGTTCATCATAAGCAGGTCTGTGTAATTAATATTTGCATATTATGTCTTGTATTTCATATTCCAAGGGAAATGATAGATTAATGGCCTCTCAACTCTAAAATTAATGTTTGGAAGAACATATTGATCTATTTATAAAGAGTTGTGAACTTCTGGGGCCTTTATGTCAAAAGAGCCACTTCAACTGTAGAAAAATGTTTGCAATATTGAATCACATTCTTCCCAAAGGAGGGGCAGGGGTTGAAAGAAAGCCTTTGGGGGTACTGATCTTAGGGTAATGACGTATTTTGGCATTGTGCCCAGCTGGTCTTAGATACAGGAAGTCTGATAGAAATATTTCTCTCTCTGAATTAGGTTTCTTAGCAAAAGTCACCCTACTCTCATACCCTATAGAGAACTGCTGCTATGTCTATGTGCAGAGCTGAAGAAAGCAGAAGAATATTTCTGTCGCTTGAGTCTATCCACCATTTTTCCATAGAAAAAGAGAGGAAGAAGAGTTTTTCCCTGGAAAACTCATGTGGAAGATAATTATAGTGGAGCATATTAACAAATTTTAACTATTTGTTTTCCCTTTCTTAATGTCTTCTATACTGCAGTCAGGAAATACAAATCAGAAGTAGGTGACTGAAAGGACATATGAATAAACCAGATTTACCCTACTATCCTGAGGCATTAGGCATTCTGTGGAGACATTGGTAATCACTGATGAAATAAATTATTTATGAACTTCTTTATGATGTTTCTTCATGAAGGCAGATACTCCATGTGTGATCTCTGTTCTTCCTTTGGAAACACCTTGGCTAAGTGTAAAAATAATGTATCTATATAACAGCAAGCAGGTTTTGTCAAATATTATCTTTTTAATACCAAATGGATTTGCCTCCCCACTGACATTTGCTTATCTGAAAAACAAAAACATTTGTCTTTCTCCAAGTACATATTCATCATGGGACAAGAAAACCAGACTGAACCAATGTGAAAGTTTTGCACATGCCTTGTTGGCTGTGGGTTTGCAATGTCCATGCTGCTATGGGGAGTTAGAAGAATTTCTGCAGCCAGAACCTGTCACTACAGCCTCGTGGATGTTTGGGGATAGTGTTGTGATAATATTAACACAGTGTTTGGAAAGATAATTGCTGTAGATACAAAGGTCAAGATGGCTATCTTTTTCTATAACTTTTGAATATTAAAACCAGAAACAATCTTGAGAGTAGTGACTGGAACCCAGGACTCCTCTCTTCAGGATTAGCTGTCGAAACAGAAAAAATATGGATTTGGTCCCTTTTGTTTACTCTTTCTATACTGCTTTCTATACATTAACAGAAAATAGCTCTTTGAAGACACGAAGAATAATTTTTATAATAATTTAGCTTTACTGTTTCATCACTACTGAAAATTAACCTTTCAGTTTTTGTAATTTAGTATTTATTGTTTTAATTTATACTATTGTATCCCATGCTGTTTCTTGGGCCTCATCATTTTAGTATTTAATAACAGCATATCATGGATATCTATGACAACATCCCAAATTAACTGTAGGAGTTGAAATCCTTCTTGTCTAGACCTCATTTATTTATTAGTGGTTTAGAAATTGTCTACCAAGGGAAGACTGAGTTGGAATGCTGCAAGTAGAGGACAGCCAGTGCTTTGACTGTATATCTATTATATACAAGGTGATGAGAACTACCAGGACGCAGTCAAGCACTCACTTCCCACTGACTATATGGGTTGCCTGTCCCTCCACAGGAAAATTTAGTTTTAGAATGGAGACAGTATTTGCCATGTCACATCTTGAAGGTAGCCTTTTACATCTTTTGAAGCCTTAATGAATTTGAAATGCAGTAATACTTACAAAAGCCCCACATTTTTAAGACAAGGGAGACTTATATTTGCTTTATAAGTAGCAGGTATCTGAGAATAAGTAGGCCAAACAGATGCTTAGGTATATGTCAAGAGACACTGTTATTTAAAAATTGTAATATTATGTTTTTCTGGGTGTAGTGGAGCTCATTTTGAGGGGCAAAATTCAACTTTCATAAGAGTGGCACCTTAAATTGATTTCTCAGCTTTTCCAATGAATCTTAGCTCTTCAGAGTGCTAATTCTGAGTTACAGCTTCCATTTGACAGCCTACACTACGGATTAAGTGTGCAATGATGCAAATATAAGCCAAAAATCACACACACACACACAAAGTTAGCCTCTGGCATGCGTGACTGACATCTCATGAGAAATTTATCAAAAATTACTTATAGTACAGATTGTCACCAAGACTGAAGTCCATGGTAGCAAATCCCTCTGGTCCAAACAGTAATTTTTATCTCAGTGCAGTGGTTGCCAACATCTTGGTAGCAAAAATTCAGAAAAAACTTCCTTTCTAAAATAAGCTACTAGAACAACTCCCTGTAATTTTCAAAATGGAATTTGGAGTTCAAACTTTCTCTGACTGGTGGACTTTGACACTGAGTCTTGGAAGGGGATTTTATATCATATTTCCAAGTAATGCTGTGGAATGTGTAGGAGAATAAAAAACTTGAATTAACGGACAGAATTAGTATTTTGAGTGCAGTGAAGCTTTGCTTAAATGAATAATTCCATAGTCATATTTTAATACAGAATCAAATGTGGATAGCCAGATATTCAGCCAGTGGAAGTCACTGAAGGTAGTGGCACATTGTCAGTTTATATGTAATTTATATGTTTGTGTTTGTGTGAAATAAACATAGGAACCAGGTTTGTACTTCATACTTCATTCAAAGCAATTGATTTCCCTACAAATTTTATTTTTTTCTTTTGTTTTTCTGAATTCAATACAAAGAAAATTGCATAAAACTTTTAAGGGCTATGATATGCAGGTGATTAGATAATAATATTGTTGGGTACTCCTTAAATTTAAGCTCCATAAATCCTGAAGACTATGTCTGAATTCTAAAAAATCCAAATATGAACATACTTACATTTTTATCTTTTAAAAAATATTATTACAACACTTATTATCATATTTATTATAATGTTTATTATTGTATTGCAGAAATGTAGGTCAAAGGGAGGTGACAGTGATGTTTCTGAGACATGAGTGATTCCATATTTGAAGTTCAAAACTATATTTCCTTTGCATTAGCTACAGAAATAAAGGTAAGTGTCTTGCAAAAACAAAGCAGTGTGTATCACCATTTCAACTTCAAGCTGGAAGTTATGTTGCAGAAATTATTTACGGCCTGTTGGAGTGCCTTTCTTTTTTCTGTAGAAAATATTATAGTCAACTTTAAAGTCCTGTTTCCTGTGATAGTCGATCATTATTTTACATAACTCTTTCAGTAAATGGCAGAATTGTGGGGAAAGCTTGTACATTTTATCTTTGTTCTTTTCAATGCTTGTCTGTTGTCTGAGTTGATGTGAGAGCTCAGGCTTGATGTGTTGTGCAAAAAAGGAAGAAAAGCAAAAAAACCCCCTCCTCAATTATATTACCTTTCAGCCAATTATTGATGTGCTTCATTCAAATAAATGATTGTTCATACTTACAGTTTCTTCTGTCTAGTATCATCATGGAGCACAACAGGAGTTGCTAGAAAGTGGGGTAATGATTATGATGAACTTTCTCCTTTTGGCATACACATTAACAATGGTGTTTCCCCCTGGCACTCTCAAATGTTTTCTATTTTCACAGGGTACATTTTAAAAAATTTACACACATAGATATACCCATTTTTTTATTTATAGATTGACAGCTATTGTTGGACTTTTTGATTGGGATTATGCATTTTTGCAACTACAATTATAATTTAGACAGTTTAAGTGATGTCAGTAAATTTCATTAATTTCTCATGGATATGGTTAAAATTGGTGTGGGAGCTGAGAGAATTTACGCATTTTAAAGATGAAAACAATAGTAGTTGTTTTTATGTAGTAAAGAACTGCTGGTATGTTCCTGCTTGCCAACAAGTTCTCCAGATAATCTGTGAAAGATATAGGATTTCCTAAATAGATGTGCAGTCATGTGTGTGCATATAATCAGTAAACCCCTCTTCATCCTCTTCTAGCAAGTGTGGTATTATCAAAAGGGTAGGTTTTATGCTGAAATTAATCTACACTTAATGCAATAGGAAGTACCTATTATTTGCCCACATAATGTAGATTTGAAAGCCACTGGAAATATTGATAGCTTTTGGTATATCCAGTCTGGTTGTTAGGAATGAGCAAATCAGTTGCAATAATGTAGAAGTTATGTGATCTCTCAATTTAATAAAATGTATGAGGTCTCTCTCTAAATCCTGGATCTCAGAAGTAAAAATCTTTTCTCCTTTGTATTTCCTGTACACTTACTGATCAGAGAAACACTTTTAATTATGTAGTTTTACTGGTAATATTGACTTTCAATATTGTAAATGACCCCCTCCCCCCCACCAATCTTGGGCTCAGTCTGTACTAGTTCAATATCATGTCATGAGCTGTGATAACCTGATCCTGTCTGTTATTCCCGTGGCAGAAAGTATGACCTTGAAGGGTCACAAGGAAGCTCTTGTTGCCTTCTAGGGAAGCTTGTGTTGGCTGCTGCATACAGATGAGGCAAGGACAGTCCCTGTTTTTTAAAGAATGTTGGCAGATAAGGGCTATGTTGGGGGATGTAATAGTTCACAATAATAATACATGGAGTACTCTTTCATTCTTGCCTCTTTCACCAAAATAAATAAATTTAAAAACTTTTGCAAATGAGTTCTATATGCAAAAGAATCCTAACATATATCTTCAGACATGGAGAAGTATAGAATTTCTATTTCCATGTTGGGTTGGCATCATCCTACAGCTATAAATATCAGAAAGCTTCCGTTAAAATAGGGAATTTCTGTTAAATTTCTGGGCCTACCAAATGCTTTAATCTTTAAATGACAGTTACATGTAATACCCACAATGGTTCTAGGGTGCTTTGACTCTGTTCATTCTGTAGCTCATAAAAAAATCTTTGCCAGACTAGGGTAACGAGAATCGTAACTGCAGACTTGTATTTTTCTACAGAGATTAGATTTTCCATGCTGCTTTAAGTGAATATGTCAGTGTGGACAGGTGTCCTTTTAAGACTGTGATTTACAGCATAAAATGTTGTCCTGATTTTCAGCTGGAACAGAGCTGGGCTGCCTTTTAGTAGCTACAATAGTGATGCATTTCGATTTCAGCCTGGGATTTGTTATGAGAGAGACACTGATAACATACCAGTGTTTGCATTTTCGTCTCTGGAAGTGAAGGACTTTGTGTTCTGTTAGTCTACAAGTGCAAGATCTAAAGGGGTGAGGAATATTTAAATTAGTAAGCTAAACTGGCATTTGGATATGACAATGGGATATTCCATATCATATCACGTCATGTCCAGTGTATTAGTGAGGGGCTCTTCCTCTTTTCACTCTCTCTGGCTTTCGCTTGGGCTCTCACTCTTCTGGGTTTGTGGTTTCAGTTTGGAATTGTCGCTCCTCCAGGACCATTATCTGGGAATGGGCCGGGCTTGGTCGGTGGGTGGTGAGCAGTTGCACTGGGTATCACTCATTTGCATATTTTGTTACTGTTATTATTATAATTAATATTTTAATATTAGTATTATTTTAAGTTTTCTTTTATTTCTATTATTAAATTGTTCTTATCTCAACCTAAGAGTCTCCTTACCTTTGCCCCCAGTCCTCTCCTGTATCTGGGCTAGCTCAGTCGGTAGAGCATGAGACTTAATCTCAGTGTCATGGGTTTGTGCCCCATGTTGGGTGCCAAAATGACTGTGATAATTTCACTGGGCTAGACCTTGTCCAGCAGCCAACACAGTCATTCACCCACTCCCTCCCCACCCCCAGGGGATAGGGGAGAGGATTGACAAAAATGCAAATGTTATTAGTGTTTCTCTCATAACAAATCCCAGGCTGAAACAAAACACAGCACTATTGTAGCTACTAAAAAGAAGCCCAGCTCTGTTCCAGCTAAAAACCAGGACAAATGTCTGAAGAGATTGAATCCTGGAGGGGGAAAGGATGGCAGCTTCCATAAGCTGGAGATACCACATTGTACATAGAATATAGATGCTTCGCGGCTAATATACTGTGGTGGGTTGGCCCTGGCTGGATGTCATGTGCCCACCAAAGCCTCCCCTCCTCAGCTGGGCAGGGGAGAGAAAATATAACAAAAGGGTCCTGGGTCAAGGTAAGGACAGGGAGATCACTAACCAATTACCATCACGGGCAAAACAGACTCAAATTGGGGAAATTAGTTTAATTTCTTGCCAATCAAATCAGAGTAGAATAATGAGAAATAAAACCAAATCTTAAAAACACCTTGTCCCCACTCCTCCCTTCCCAGGCTCAAATCGACTCCTGATTTTCTCTACCTTCTCCTCCCCAGCAGCACAGAGGGGATGGGGAATGGGAATTGCAGTCAGTTCATCACACATTTTCTCTGATGCTCTTTCCACCAAAGGGGGAGGACTCTTCTTGCTCTTCCCCCACTCCAACGTGGGGTCCCTCTCACGGGAGACAGTCTGATTTTCTCTACCTTCTCCTCCCCAGCAGCACAGAGGGGATGGGGAATGGGAATTGCAGTCAGTTCATCACACATTTTCTCTGATGCTCTTTCCACCAAAGGGGGAGGACTCTTCTTGCTCTTCCCCCACTCCAACGTGGGGTCCCTCTCACGGGAGACAGTCCTCCATGAAGTTCTCCAACATGAGTCTTTACAAGCTGCAGTACTTCACGAGCTACTCCAGCATGGGCCCTTTCCATGGTATGCAGTCCTTCAGGAACAGACTGCTCCAACACATGTCCCCCATGGGGTCACAAGTCGTGCCAGCAAACCTGCTCCAGCATGGGCTCCTCTCTCCATGGGGACACAGGTCCTGACAGGAACCTGCTCCAGTGTGGGCTTCCCACTGTGTCACAGCCTCCTTCAGGAATCCACCTGCTCCAGCGTGGGGTCCTCCATGGGCTGCAGATGGACATCTTCTCCACCATGGACCTCCGTGGACTGCAGGGGGACAGCCATTATAGGACAGCCTCACCATGGTCTTCACCACGTTTTGCAGGGGACTCTCTTTTCTGGCATATGCAGCACCTCCTCCCCCTCCTTCTTCACTGGCCTTGGTGTCTGCAGAGTTGTTTCTCTCACGTCTTCTCACTCCCCTCTCTCTGACTGCAGTTGTGCAGTTCCCTGCCCCACCTTCTTAAATATGTTATCACAGAGGTATTGCCATCGTCACTGGTGGGCTTGGCCTTGGCCAGCAGTGGGTTTGTCTTGGAGCCAACTGGCATTGGGGGAATTCTCTGGCATCTTGTCACAGAAGCCACCCCTGTATCCCCCTTGCCACCAAAACCTTGCCATGCAAACCCAATATATATACCTACTGCTTGGGTTACTTCTCTAGAATGAAATACTTAGAACAGTTGACATGAAGAGCTGAAGAAATGCAAATTGATTCTTTACTTTTGATAGATTGGAATGTTTTTGAAAGTAGTTAAATCGAAACTCTCGACTCTGTTTTGTGGGTTTGTTTTTTTTTTTTTTTTTAAATCTCCCTGTGCCTGCTTTTGATAATGCTTGTAACAAAGTCTGTTGTGCTAACTATTTCATGTTTATTAAATGAATGAAGATTCAGGGAAGAGGACAAAGCAGGACAATGGTCCTGAGGGAAATGGCATGTTGAATTTGAAAAATATACATTATACAATAATGAATATGCAGGAAAACCTTTAGAAGAACCCAGACCATAGTAAAACATACGAATTTCTGAAAGCAGAATAGGCCTTTTAAAGAAAAACAGCAGAAGAGCATAAGGAGCTCTCCCTGTGTGTGCATAACTTGAATCCAGTTGAAGCCATACCTCTTCAAAGAGCTCTCTTAATACAGAAGTGCCTTAATTTTGAAAGAGGTGAGTCTGTTCCTATTCATAACCAAGAATATGTAGAGAAATGAAACCCAATTCTAGTGTGTGCTTAGGGTTATCAGTGTTTGAAAGCTCTCTCTTGTTGTTCATGGGGATGAAATGGAACCCCTTCAAGCAGAAATTCTAGTGGTAAATGAACTTCTTCTGTTAGTGAGAAGGCAGAAATATCTGATTTGTGTAGGTTACTGAAGAGTGAGCCCTCAGTGATAGCTGGGTTAGGATTTTCTTGTCTAGTCCTAAACATCTCCATCTAAGCTATAGCATCAGTAGCTGCAAATTCTACCTGGGGAAAACTTTAGTGGAATTCAACATTTTGAGCAGTCTTCTTGCCTCACCACAAGAACTTTCCATCATTAAACTTCTACAGTACAGACTTATAGCTTAAGAATCTTTTTGGTAGGTGGAAAGATTATGTAAAAGATATCTTTTCTAGAAGATAGCCAACCCTATTAAGAAAGCTAAACCACTCAATCTGTGAGCAGCTATCTCTTCATGGCACTAAATAAGCAGACTTCTTGGAGCCAGACCAGCAAAGAGCTATCATATTATTTGCTGATTTACCATCTTACTAGTAGCTGATGAATGTATCTAGCAAGGTGTTGTGATTAACATACTGTTGCCTGGAAAGAAAGAAAGACAGACTTCTGCAAAGTAAGGCATTTCCCTGATTTTTTAGTTGTTTTAATAATGTTTTAATTGCTAACAACTTTATTGTTTTCACGAATTCTAGAAGTTTCTATGGACAGGATTATTTGATTATTTGGCATCTTGGGGATGGCATTTATTTTTCTTAGGTTTTTAGGGTCACAGGATTTTTTTTTCTATATATTTTTAGTTAAGAATGGCCCTAGTCCGGCCCTGGATGCTGTGACTGATCACTTGGGAGAGAGATGAAAGAAGAATATCTCTAAGAATAGAATTAGGCTGATTTGTCTGCATGATGTCCTGAATCTTGTTAATCTTGTTAATTACAGGGTGTTTTAGATTTTTGTCTCATTAGACTTCACAAATTGGTATTTTTATCCACAGTATGTCTAAGTCTAACTCTAGCATTAACTTTGACTTGAATAGGTGTCAAACTTGCTACATTCTCTTGACTCTTCTTGTAAGATAAGTTTAGTTTAAGACGTGAAACTTTCCCCCTATAATCACAATTTAATTCAAAGAGCAAATTAGTAATAGTAGGTAATTATTTTGCATTTTATTTTGCATGTGCTCAAGCAGAGAAAGATAGCAACCTCAACTGTAGTGAGCATTCTTTATTCCCAGAACTACCTGATATTTCTAAGCAGAAGCTTGACAGACTACATTCGAGATAATTGTCTTCTTTATTCTCACAATGTTCCGTGAGAAAGTTTCTCATTTGATAGCTTGCCATTGTCACAAAACACATTAGACAGCAATTTCATGTTAACTTGAAGACCTATTAGTAAAAGGTAGGGATAGAAAGCTGGACCTTCCTTCACAGTACATGTGATAAATGGATGTATTCCTCAGAGCTGTCCAGAAAGTCATGTTCTAATACGATTAAATTAGTGAAGGGAGAAAATAAGCATATAATTCACCAATTACCTAGTTAAATTAAAGAGAAGCTACTGGTATACAGAAAAAACCAGGGAAACTAGAAATATTTCCATTTATTGCACTGACTTCAATAAATGGTCAATTAATCTCAAGAAAGATAAACTCACTGAAGTGGAACATACAAGAGGACTTGCTCAATCATGTGTATTTCATTTTAACTCAGTTCAAATATGGGCTACTTTGTGACTGATAACCCTGTCAGGTTACGATTAGCGACAGATATATCATCGCATGCTTACAACAAGATATCTGGCTCAGTCACAGGAAAAACAAACATTGTAGATTAGGGCTGACCAAAGTGCTGCTAAAGAAAAAAAGACAAAACCTCAACAATTGCCAAACCTATCAACATCTCGAACAAAGTTTTTGCTTTTGTGGCAAATCTTAGAGTGCGAGGGTAACCAATTCACTGCCAATATCCATTGAATCTCTAAGAAATGGCTTTTCTCTTGACTTGCACTCCATTGCATTTATACAGTAGTATGAATGAGTTTGAAATTCTGCTGCCTCACTCATATGTGTAAATGTAAATTCAGACTTCTGGACCATCAGTGCCAAACATCTTTCAAGGAATGTGAGATGCTAGCATTGAAAATTTTTAGAAAAAGTCGGTATTGCTATATTACAAATATTCAGCTTTCTGTCATGAAAGAGGCAAATATTAGTTAGGTTCTGATGTAGGTATAGAACTAGGTTGAACTGATTCCTTTCTGTTTCAAATGTTTCATATAGTGGTTATTTTAGTTTCAAACAATTCCTCTCCTCCAACTAATTAGTTAGAGTCATCTGAATGACTAACCAGGAGGTTATTTATAAGCAAAATATTTTGTGTCTATTATATATAAAAATACCTAGTATCTGCTTAATCTGCAAAGTCAAACATTTAATTTTTTGTTTACAATTATGAGTCTTAACTGTAGAGTGAGTTAAAAACACCAGCTATTTTATAATATATATGACCATGTGATTTGTCATATGAGAAATAGCAGTGGAAGCTTGCATCTGGCCTAACAGATGGTCTGTCAAGGAATAATAGAAAAATGTGTATTTAGAAGAATCCCAGTTCTCTCATATTCCATGTGTCCAGTATGTATTGTCAAATTTTTGAGGGAAGTTGATGTTATCTTCAGAGCAAGCAAACAGATATGTCATTACAGCAAAGGATATTTAACAAGTCTGCAGTAAAAATTTAGACAGTGGAGGAAATAATCTGATAGTAGGAGCATTAATTCAGTCTTGAAAGACTTAAGTTACCCACTTCACATCTGACTCTAAGCAAATAATTCTGAGACTGTAGTCATATAGGTTCAAGATTACAAGTTTAACTCCTCAGTACGTCCCAGCTGCTACAGGTGCCAAAACTTCTGCCCATAAAATTGCATCTGGGTTTCTGCTCCCAGCAGAGCCATGCCCATTAAATCCTGTTCAGTCCCAGAGCCAAGGTATTTCTCCCTTTTTTACACCTATGATCTGATAAGCATTTAAACTGTTTAGCAAAATGGTTCACTCTTGGTTTGAACTGCTCTGTAAAACTCTTAAACCTCTGTTGGGATAGGGAATGAAATTCAGGTCACAGAAACTCCTCAATGATCTATACAGTCATTCTACTTCTCTTACTGATAGAGCATATTTCATAAGCAAAGTATAGTGACTTAACTGTAAAGCTGGAGAAACCCATTTTGTAGGCTGGTAGTTTTATTAAAGACACAAAAAAATGAAGTGGTGCAGCACTCAGCATTGCATCATGTATGTCTTCATCTGACTAGCCTTTCTGTATTTCACCTCCTTTTACTGCAGTGAGGACATGGCTCAAATCTCATTCATTGCACTAGTGATGCTACCACTGACTACAGCGGGATTTTGAGAAAAGTCTTGATTCCCTCACTTGAGCTGAAGTCCTGGTGCATTACAGTTTTGCCTACGTAAGAATTACTGGATGAGCCTTTCATTCTTCACCTGTCAAATACTGCCTGCAAGGTGCCTTGTGGCTTACTCTGGCTGTCACAGCTTCACCTGCTAAAAATGCCCAAAAGAAAGAAAACATTAATGAGAACAAGAGCCCACTCTTCCATAGGACAAGATAAGAAAAGTACTAGATTGGCCTTAACTACAAGGGCTCAGTTTTAGGGACAGTGCTCTTTAATGTTTTTATAAATTATCTGAATGCAGGAATCAAATGTATATTAAGTAAGTTTGCTGATGATAGTAAACTAGGAGGAGCTGTGGACTCCCTTGAGGGTAGAAGTCTTACAGAGAGACCTTGTTTGTCTTTGAACAAAAAGCAAAGCTCTCCTTTTGTCATATGGTGTTTAGAAGTGGGACTATGATAAATTCAGAATCTAAAGGAAAAAATATTTTGATGCGAAAAGCTCTCTCCATAACAGAGCTGTAAAGAAAAAACAGACAATCAATAACATTTGAAAATAAGAAAGTAAATAATTGTTTTGAATTTGCCATATATGCAGCTAGACCTCAGTGAATAATTACTGTCTAGATCCAGCTGCTGTAAAAAAATGAACATACTTTGTTTTAAGTATGACAACAACGATTTTTGGTAAAATTAAAAAAGGGAATGCTGAAATCAGGTATGTAACTAATGACCTAACACTTCTTTCTGTTCAAAGTAGAAGCTAACTGGACCTCTTCAATATAAACACTTAGCAGCATAGCGTGGCAGTAAACACAACAAAACCACATCTCAACTCAAACAATATAGGGTGAACACAATTCTTGTTCCAGGGAAAAGGTGAGAAAAAGAATGAACTGGTGCTTAAATGTCTCCCTTGATAGTATTTAGATGCTCTAGTGACAGTAGCAGCATAAAACCCATTTGAAACAGAATAATCACAGAATCAAGACCAAGAAGACCTGTCTCTTTTGGACAGCAACACTGGGCAAAACCTGATGTTGTTTTGTTGCAGTTATAGGAAAGTGCTGCTGAGAATAAATGTGTTTGGTTAAATTAGTTTAACACCTGATATTTCATTGCTAATTTACTTTGCATAAATTTAAAATCCCTTTTATTTAAAGTGCTTTTTCATATTTTTCTTCATAATTTTCATAAAATAATTTTCTGTGTTTGACTCTATCACGTGCTAATTTGACTAGATGTAGATACATTTTCATGGAACTTTTTGGGTAAGACTTCAGAACAGCATTATTACTGTGAGTAGTTGTACATTTAAGTTTATGATACACACCATTTACTTTTGAAAGATGTGCATGATTTGAGGAAATAGGAATTATTTATCTTTTACCTTAATATTGTTGATATTTACAATTTATAGAATCATAGAATGTTTTGAGTTGGAAGGAACCCACAAGGATCATCGAGTCCAACTCTTGCCCTAGCATAACACAATCACAAGATTTAGACCATGTGCCTAAGAGTGTGGTCCAAATGCTTGAGTATTGTCAGGCTTTGTGCCATGACTACCTCCTTGGGGAGCCTGTTCCAGTGCTTCACCACCCTCTGAGTGAAGAACCTTTTCCTAATGTCCAACCTAATCTTGCCTTGGCACATCTTCCTGCCATTTCCCCTGGTCCTATCATTGGTCGCCAGTGAGAAGAGATGAACACCTGCCCCTCCTCTTCCCCTTGTGAGGAAGTTATAGACCGTGATGAGGTCTCCTCTCAGTCTCCTCTTCTCCCGGCTGAATAGTCTGAGTGACTTCAGCCTCTCCCCATATGTTAATCTACCTTCAAAACTAATGAAATTTTACATAATTTACATGACTGTGTGCTTTCCTTTCAATTCTGGGAATCTAATCAGTACTGAAAACTAAGAACTTGCCCAGTTTAAAAAAAGCATAAGCTTTTTAATTAGACTGCTTTTCACATGTTTAGTTTTATTATGTATGGTGAAATGAATGGAGATTGTTAACTACGCTGCCAAGATAGATGCGATGTGGTTAACTGTGTTATAGAGCAATAATATCAAATTATATCTGTCTTGTTATTTTTTAATGGTTTTGCCCTGTAAAGTTTACTACCCTATAAATCCATTGGTTAGCCTTTGTTAGGCAGCGTTCATAAGATTTCCTAAGTACATGACTGGTGGAAGAATTCATAATATAAAACAATAAATCTCAGAAATTCATGTTTATAATTTAGTTTATAGGGGAGGGAATAATGAATCAGTTTTCTTATTTCCAAATTCAAATTAATAGACATCCCTCCTAAATAGTTTTTCAAATTCAAAAGCAAAATCAATATACTTAAAAATATATTTTTTTTAAATTATCCATTGCATAGCAGCTCAGCTTTTTATTCTTTCCTTTTAAACATCCCAGCAATAACTCATGCTGTGTAGAGATAGTGATTTACATTAAACAATAATAATGGGAATACATATATCAAGGAAATGCAATTATTTATACAAAAAAGCAATTTCATAAGGATTATTATGCTTGTTAGCCTCATTTTCTATGGAAACAAAATGTATGTGATCGTACTGTCTCCACATCTCTCTTGCTTCTGCTTCCTTAGTCAGCTGCTGATTTCAAACAAATTGGACAGTATGTTTCAAAGACATTAAATTCCTACAAATACTGGTGGTCAGAGAGAAAAACTCTCTGACAGCCTCTAATAATGAAAGAAAGAATTCAACAGGATCTTGAATTTATTGGACATCATAAAGAGAGAAGACTGAGAAGGGATCTTATAAATGTCTATAAATAACCTGAAGTGTGGGGGCCAAATGGATGGGGCTGGGCTCTTTTTGGTGGTGCCGAGTGACAGGACAAGGGGCAATGGGCAAAAACTGGAACACCAAAAGTTCCGGACAAACTTAAGGAAAAATTTCTTTACTGTAAGGGTGACGGAGCACTGGAATAAGCTGCCCAGACAGGTTGTGGAGTCTCCATCTCTGGAGATGTTCAAAACCCACTTGGATGCTTTCTTGTGCAACCTGGTGTAGGGCCTCCCAGTCGAGGGCTGGACTAGATGATCTCCTGAGGTCACTTCCAACCCCTACGATTCTGTGATTCTGTGTAAATCCCACACAGGAAAAGCTTCAATTTTTATTCCCTTTTTATGTGTCAACAAAAGCACTCCTCCATACAAAGTTTGTCTCCAACATAAATTCTTTGTTGTATAATAAATTTGTGCCTCAGATTTTGAGTACTTCCATTGAAAAACCAGTTGACCATGAGATATAGCTGCATTGCAGACCAGGACCTGGGAGGTCTAGTGCTTTCAGGAAATACTTTTCTCCTGTACAATGGTATGGTGCAAAGCAGTATGGCCTCGTTGCACTTATTGTTTTGTGGGTAGATCTGCAGTGAGGTTGTCTAGGTTCTTGTTGCCATTCATAGTGATTGTCATAACTTTTTACTAGCTGTGTCTGCTGCTTGGGCTAAATGGGACTATTTGCAAGCCAGGGCTGTATCTAGTTATTTATCCAGCTTTGCATGGCTGGTTACCCGCTAAAGAATGGTGCAACACTAAAAAAATGCTGTATTTGTGTTTTTCCCCTCATTAAAGCATTTTATGCCAAGATCTAGGGATTTCTAGCTCTAATCCTGGGCTTGCTATGTACTACAGGAGTAGCTTTTGAATGGCACTGAACAAGCCCTGGCAACTTCAGTAAAAGTAGTCACTACAGCAGTCAGCACAGTCAAAAGGCTTTTAATTTAAGCCCAGATTTCTGAAGAACTCTTAGGCACATAGTTTCCATTTTTTTACAATGAAAATTAGATATCTAAGTATCTTTGAAAGTATATTCCTTAAATATTTATTAATTCAAGGGACCATTCTAACTTCCCTTCCTCTTGTGATTTATGTTTATGTTGCATTTATAATATTTGATATTGTTTAAACAATAAAGACTTTCTTCCAAACATGAGAAACACTAGGATCTTGGGCACTGACCATACATAATGTTGCATCAAATGAAATTTTGTAATCCTTTGTCAAGTAAAGAATAGAACTAATTTCAATTCTTTACTCAAAAAGTGAAAGGCATCACCATTATAATTTTAATTGTGATTTGTATTTATATTGCAGAAGTGCCCGGAGGCCGTAGTCAGTGTCAGTGTGCCGTTATGCTTTGTGAAAAGCACAACAAAGACAGTCCTTATTCCAGAAAGCTGATGATTTGAGAAACAGTGGAATACCAGGACATACATTTTTATGTATGCTTATGTTTGAATTAATATTACCCAGATTTAAACACTGAAATCCCTGAATGTTTCTTTTTTCCATTTATGGGTTGTATAACCCTTTGTTATTTTAGCAGGATGTAGAACTTTGGCACTACAGAGATAATGAATTAAATTATTGAAAATTATTTTGCAATCAATAATTTTATTTTGTCAAAACATGACAGATAATGTTCTTTCTTTTTTCTTTCTGATGACTGATGGTGTCTAAAATTATTATAATCCATAGGTGGATAGAGGAGAGGAAATTGTCAAAATAGTGTATATTTGACTGGAGAGCTTAAAAACAGTATCTATAAACCAAGTTGTTAATCCCCTTTACAAGAAATGCATGCATATCTCATTCTGTGAGGAAAGATATTTCTATTGCTCTCACAGAAGTAATAAATCATAGTGAAAATCTGTTATGAAAATACAGCCCTGCACAGTGGAAAAATAAAATCTTTGTTATTTTTGAAGGCTGGGAAGAAATTATGTTGGAGTTATACAGGTCTCCTCTTGGCTGCTGAGGAAGAATTGGAAAAAGTGTGAACTCAGCTCACATTTAAGGTATGTCTCTGGGTTTCTGGGATGTCTTGGTCAGCCTGTACTCCTTTTCTCATCTCTAGCTCACCCTGCAGTTCATTCAGTCCTGTGCAATTTTTGTTGTAGTTTTTTTTTTTCTGTCAGAGTGTCTCAGCTTTCGGATCTTTTCTATTGACATTAGATATAGAGGAAAACAGGGGTATAGAAGGCTAGGATGTGAAGAACAGAGAACTTTGAAGTTGCTGCAGGGAAATTTCTTGTATACAAGCTCTGTGGTGTCTTGGTGACCTCCCTTACATGTTCTAGAACTGGGCAGGGAAGAAGTCAATACCGTCAGTGCAGAAGGCTGAGGAAAATAAATATTTTAGGTTGGCTGAGGGGAAAAGTGGATCACTGTAACCATACATCGAGTGACACATGTCCCTCCCCCGACTATATCTGTAACTTGAGTAACTTCAACAGTGTAAGAGAATGTACTCGGACAGTTGAGTTTGATCAACTGGTAGAAGAATCACTGAAATGTTAATTTACAGAGCAGGAAACCTAGAGTTAAAATGTTACAAAATCTTCACTTTAAACTGACATTTAAAATGGAAATGATAATTTACATACTGTCTTGACAAAACTCTCATTCTTTTTCAAGTCTTTGGTTTAAAGAACTAGGGTGATATTTATTACAGAATTGTTGATTTTTGTGTTGATTTGAATAAAACCCTGCAAATTCTTCAGATTTTTAAAAAATTACTTCTAAATAATTTAAAATACTTATTAAATATTGACTTGGAGCAGAAATTTGCTCATAGTAGAAAGACACATTTGCTCCCAAATGGAAATTATAGTCAAATAATATTGTAGTGATTTGAATGACCACTGATGAATTTATTTGGCATAAATGAGGCATTTTTCACAACATCTATATCATATAAAATCATAGTCTGATTTTAAGACATTATTTTTAGGCATATTTTAGCAGTAGCATACAGTCAAATTATGACAATGATTATGTACCTCTTGCACTTAGTCATAATCATTTTGTATAAAAACTGTATCTCAAATTGCCATAATCATGACCTCTTTCATTTTCTTCAGTTAGTAACCTTCCCTTTTTATCTCAAACTTCTAAAGTTGTGCACTGACAAGCATTCATAATATGTGAAAAGAAACAATCTCTTTTCTGTATGACAATATATACAGTATTTACGATATTCAGTGATAATTTCCCTCCCTCTGTGTGTGAAATAACATTTCTCAGTCATGGTCCTAAGGGTGTAAATCAAAACAGAGTCAGCCTAAAAAGGGCGCTTTTCATCCTCAAATACATAAAATATGCATATTAAATTAAAAAGCTCAGGAATTAATGAATTATTGTAGCCTGGGGTTAGTAATAATTTATGTCTTATGAAATTACTCTGGTAGTTATTCATGGCAGTACTCAACACTAAAGCACATGTACCACAGTACCATTCCAATACATATAGTACATCATAGATTACTTAAAAAAGAAAAATAACTTTTTTTTTTTTTTTTACCTGAATAAATCAATCCAGCTCTCTTGATTCTCCCCCACTAACGATCAAACCCAGGTTTTCAATCAGTGTCAAGGATACATTTGGAATACAGTATCTCATAGCAAAAGCTAGGTATGTAGGGGAAGCTTTGGGTGCACGACGGGCTTTTTGATTCCTTACATACCTAAGGAATTCTCATCAGTCATTTCTTTGCACTGCCTTACCACTACATTGCTTCCTGCTTCTAGCTTCTGCAGATATACCACCTATTTTATTCAGGAAGGAAAATTCAGGCAGGAGAGTGAAGGTGCTACAGAAGATTTGAATTTTCTCCCTTTTTCTCTCTGGTAATTCAGCATCATAAATCCATTAGGAAGTTTGCACTGTCAGTTGCAGTTGAAACAGGTTTACACAATGAAGCTTGGTAGGAGTATGGGTGAAGGGGACAGAGCAAATACGATTCTGTAGTCAGAGTTTGGGATGGTCTGCAGTCAAAGCAATGGCAATCAGTCTCGGAGGATAACTGTCATGACACACGGATGATCCTGGAGGCTGCTGGAGAAGTACTGCATTGAGCTTTGCACACTAAAGAAAGACATATTAAATCCTAGTGATGCTGAAATGTTTGGTAAATGAGAAAATATTTGTGAAATTGTGAAGGAAGTATGTACTCTTCTGGAGGATATTTTAAAATCACAATTATTTTCTTTTATCTTTTAGGGAAATCTTTAAGTTAACGCCTGTTACATTATCAGCATTATGATTTAGCTGGTCTTGTAATAACAATAACAGCTGGAAGTCAAAAGCCATAAAAATTCAAGGAAAGACATGCAGTCCTTATCACATGATATCACCCAGTCCTATATTCTTAGATGCCTCAGTTAAAGGGGCAGAAATGCCATGTCTGTGGAGAAACAAAGAGCAATTCAGACCTTAGGTCATTTAAATCATTCTCTGGAGGTGTCAATTTTATCTTTAAAGATTGTAGAGAGACCTTCAATAACTGGGTTACCATGGAGTGCATCTCATTTATCTGCCTGAAATAGGAGAGAAGATACACATCAAAGAACCTAATTTTTTGTTCCTTTTTTAAGAAACTTGTTTGTAGCTCTTTTACACCATAAACTCTCATCTTATATTCTTGACTGGAATAATTATGTTGGCTCCTGGGTCCTAAGTGTATACCAGGACTACAGTAACAGGCTTGAAGGTACAGAGCCATTATAACACAAGAGTAAGGATAGTATTATCATTCTTTAAAGTACTGATAGTATATGAACACATTTTTTTTTCCAAATAATTTTATAAATTTTGAGTATTTTATACAATTTATTTTTCAGTTTCCAGTATGGAAGGAAATGTATTGAACATAATATTTTGAGACTATTTTGTAGAAAACTGCCTTTCAGCCTGCCTATTTTGCCAGCCAAAGGACCAGTTGTCCTGGATGTGTTTCATGGTGAGGAAATAATAAATGGTTAAGAAGTAGAGTCATAGAATTTTTTAGTTCCTCTCCCACTCTTATGTAGTTGGGATAAAATACAGTGGGTTGATTCATTTTACAAAGCTCCGCTGTCTTTTTCCATGCTTTTTGGGGGGACAGTTGTCAAAGTTAGGACTTCTTTGAGTGGATTTTGGACCAGAGGGCCTTCAGAGCTCCCTTACAACCCAAATAACTACATAACTTCCTGCTTTTTGGGACAGATTTCAAGAAACAGTGTGTTTTGATGTGCGATCTTTGCCTGTGGTCGTGTTAGCATGCTAATGTCCTCTCTCCTGTTAATTAACACACATGGCTGATGCATTCCCTCTCATATATTGTGACACAGTGCAGACTGGGATCATTTGCACCAACACCTAATGATTGAACTGCTAGCGTTAATAAGCACTTTATGAATTGCCACAGTCACAGCACATGCACAAGAACAGATGACAGGATTGATTTACTGTATTCCAACTATTTGGTGACTACTGTAAAATTTAAGATAGAAGCAGAATCATTCAGTGGTCTAGAACATGAGCTAAAATACAAATGTCACAAGTTAGGCTGTTTTTGAACAGAGGCTTGGAGACTGGGTTGTGAAGTTGGCTATATAACATAGGGGTAATATGTATTATGGTTTTTATGACATTTAAAAAAACTTAAATGCTCTTTTGGACTGCCTTATCTTACAGATGATGTGTTTTTCTGAATGTAGTAACATGAAATGTGTCTAGCTGACAACTTTTTCTTTCTAAAAAGAGTGCTAAGCTGGAAAATATTTGTGTTTTTTTGAGACCTTCTAAAAGGTTTTTACAGATAATTATCAAACTGCTTCAAAATTATTCTTAAAATTTGAATACAATATTAATTTTGAATTAATCTGTTAGAATTAACAAATAGAATTCTTTATTTAGTTTTTGAGATTTAATTTTTAAAATTTTATTAAAATTTATATTAAGAATGAAATACAACTTGCCATGACAATTTTTTTCCAGAATGAATATTATCCCAATTGTTTTCCATTAAAAGATTTTTCTTGAAAAACTTCATAAATAAAAGAATTAGCTAGCTTAATGAAGGCCAAGGGATTTTTATTTTTATTTCATTGTTACTGGTATTGATCATTACAGGTGTCATTCATCTATCTGAATCCATTACTCTTATTTTGTAAGATGCTCCAAAATTTTCTAGATGTATATTTAAGAAAAAATATCTCTGATGCAGAACTGATAAATCAAAAAATCAAAATATAATAAAAATATATTTGAGGCAGAACATTTCCAAATATTTCCAGTCTCCTGGAAAGAGAGCTGAGAGCACTTTTCCCATTATAGAAGTCATGCAGCACCTTGTAGGACTGAGCTTTTAATCAAGATTTCCACAATGTTTGACTTAATGTTCCCTGTCAGGATATTATACTAGTTATGCTCTTTGAACTTCAAATTAAATAAATAACAAGGGAAGAAGCACAGCTGTCAAATGCATGAAAGAAGGCTCAGAAGAGGACAAGGATCAATTATTCCCATTAACAAATGAGAGTTGAAGAAGAAATGTTTTAAAACTATAGAGGAAATATGTAGGCTAAATATTATGTAAAACATTGATAGAAATTAACTGTAACAAGCAATTTAATGATGAGAGAGGAGATGGGCAAAGCTAAGAATCTTCTGTTTGAAATGGTCAGTCTAATTATCACTGACAGTGTAGAGGAAATGAATGTATTAATCACCAACTAAAGGTTTATTCTAGTCCAAATTATTCTAGAAATTCTCTTGTGGTTATAGCAAGTGTGTATAAACTTCTCTCTGTTGAGCTCAAAATAAAGTCAGTGATGAGTAATCTTTTCATTTCTCAGGAAGCTTTCAAGGGCAGGAACGGTATGAGCCAGAGGTTGCATGCATTTTTCACTGAGATTTAACCTGGACTAACAGCATGTGTCTCTAAAGAGCAGCAGTCTGCCTGCTAGTCCTCAAAACTAGAGTAAATAATGTATAAATGACATTCCTTTTGATCTTTTCCATGCTCTGTGACTTTACATTATCACTAACAAATTTCATGTATCGTCATAGGTCCAGAGCTGCATTTTGTGTGACTTTTGATAGGTAGCACCCCATACTTTCTTCCACAGAATGTGCTTCCCATCTGTTTTTCACCACAGACTTCTTTCTCTGTTGCACACAGTGTAACTCCTTGTGTTTAACCAGGGAACTGACTAATGATGTCAAAATAACCGCATTGCCTATTAATCCACAATATATACCTCAGAAAGGGACCTGTCTGTTAAAAAACAGAAGTCAACTCAAGAGCCTAAGCAAAACATATTTTTATGCAAACCCATTTAAGGACTAAAACAGTAGTCCTTGTTGGAGCTAGGGCTTAGATTATTTTATTGGAAAAACAGATTAGGCCATTATACAGCTTTTTTGAGCATAGCCACACAGTTGGAAGACTACAAAGAAAAAAATTATGGGACAGTATTAGTCTGAATCAGAGCCTCAAAACTCAATTTTTCATGCAGATTATGTGCAAGATTCTACTGGGTCCCACTGTGTAGATTTATTGATGGCTCACTGCCATTTATTACACTAGAGTTTGCAGATGCATAGCCTCCTACCTCTCCTTTTGCTGAGCAAGGTAACAAGGAAAGGATTAGCTGAAGGAATGTGGGCAAAAGCCTCAGTTTTCCCTCTCAGAAAATTTGGCGTCTAGCTTCCGCAACTATGAAGCAAGTCTTTAAAGTGATAGCTGAGCAGGAATTATGAAATCACACATTTCTGCTTTTGTAGAGAGGCTGATATCATAGCTCTAATTTGCAAATGATTGCATTTGTACACATGTACCTTCATCATTGCTAGGAATGTAGATGTCACCTCACCTAATTATGCTTAACCAAGGTGCTTTATGTGCATACTTGGTTTGCGGTCTCTGCAAAGAGAGGTCATCACTGTCCTGGAAGGGATGTCACGTGGTCAGTGGATACCGTCTATGATTCTTTTACAATATACAACTAACCTTGCCAAATTTCAGTTTACATTAAAGGAAAAGAGGAAGATTCTGTAAAAAATTTTTTTCTTCTTTTTCTTTTTTTTTTTTTTTTTAATTTTATTTTAATGCTTGTAAGGCTGTCAGCAAGTTTTTTATATTCATCTAAGAAAACCATTCAGTACTATTCTTGATAATAAAAATGGTTATAAATCAGTCCAGATTATTTGGGAAAATCTAATCCAAGTCATTTAGCCTTTGAGGAGAGACATATTGTCTGGAAGAATGGGAAATCTGTGCTTTCCATCAGTATGAAGAAAAATCTGTTTTTTTGTATAAATCCTGTGAAACTGGGTACATATTATGCTAGATATTGTAAAGTATATAATGGGAAATAGTTCCCGATTTAGTTATTAGAGACAAGTGACTAATCAAAGTGAATTCTGCAGCTTATTTTCCATGGATATTGAAAAATTTTGTTTATCTATATATGCATATATATGCCTACAACAGATAATAGGCAAACAATCTTTCATAGCAATGCCTTGTGAATTACTTTGCAAGTTTCTTTTTCTTCACTCGCCACACATCCAAATCCATCTGTATTACCAGTGCTGATCCATTATAACATCTTAAAGAAATAGATTTAAAGGTGTATAGAGGTAGGTAATTTTTATCTGGATGATCTCTCAGAAATAGGCCACTTGATGTAATTTTCAGTGGGATGTCTTGTAAACTGTCTCTTAGTCACTTGCTAATTTTCTTACAATGTTATAATAATAAAAATAATAATTATTTAGCACACAGCACATTTCATTTTCAAAGTGCTTTTGCAGTACTAATTAATCCTCACTGTGAGGTTTAATGGCGCGTACCAGAGAATTATATCCTGGCTTAATGCCAATTGCCAATCAACTGACAAGATTCTAATTTCAGAAGTTTTCCTAAGAGGAAAAAGGCATAATTTAAATTAGCCTGGACAGAAGCAGCAGTTTGTATGGAGAGAATTCATAAGTCTTTGGAGTGCTCTGAATATCTAGATGGTTGGTTTAAGGGTGAAATTATGAAATTCCAAAGAGATAGCAACTTCAATTTTAAAAACAATTATACTAAGAATAGCTAAAACTACTTAAAAAAAAAATCTTTTTAAAAGATATGCTTAACAAAGTTTCCTGATTATTTAGGAGTCATTAATACCCAGATCCACCATTAGCTGAAAATATATAAGGATTGTTAGCTATGAAAACAGGTACAAAGACTAAGATACATGGTCCAAACCACTATTGCAATGGGGAACTTTGTTCCACATTGTATTTTCTCCTCTGGCAAAGCTAGCACAAGAATTTTTCTACCCTCTGCTAGAGCCTGCACTGCACATTGGTTCATTATAATAACCTGGGTCTGTAAAAACACCACCACAAAATATCTTTCCTTCTTCTCCTCCATGTCCAACATCCAAACCTCTGAAAGAAATTAAAAATTGTTAGTTTTGTGTGCTGTCCAGTTAAACTAGCACAAGTGGAGAGTGATTCATGAGGATGGTAGGATACTTTAAATAGCTTTTCTGCTTGAGAAAAAATGTGGATGCATAACCTGGATGTAAGGTTATGGACTGAAGATAGAAGAATTTCTGACTTCTGGGTCCGTATTAAATGCTCTTTTATTTTCAAGAGATACGTTGTGTTGGGCTGGCTCAGATACTCCTTGTTGATGCAATTTGCTGGTATGTCAAAGTCTTCCATTTTGGGACACATTCTGGCAAATGTGATAGGAGGATTTTGGTGTACTGTGGTTGACTGTTGCAGGGTGTGGAAGACATCTATAGGGAGGGAGAGATGAGCAGAGACTTGCCCCCTAAGTGATTTTTTTTCTATGATATTTAATTTTATTCAGCTCATTATGGTGCAGGAAGAAATCAGACTTTGCAAGTTGTAAAAGCTGTGATTCTCCAGCCAGCCCTAATACTTTATGTTGAGAAATACCTGCAGGACTGTTCCTCAAGAGGTTGAAAAAACTTGTTTAATTTCCAGTGACATTTTTACAAGTGTTTACATAATGTACAGTAGTTTAATTTGTTTAATGCAGCCAAGAAGCTGGAGAGGCAATTTTTCTAGTGTGATGTAATCAGGAATGCCACTGCTTTTTCCTTGGAGAAAAAGAAATCTTACCAAGTGTATGTACCATATTAAAGACTTCAGAAACATGAATTACTTGACAGATTGTTACTCTCTAGCCTGCAAATACATTTAGAGTATTTTTTAAAAGACTTATTAGCTACCTGATAGAATGTAATAACTCCAAAGGTTTTCATATAGAGGTACAGTTAGGGTCCTTAAAATCCATCAGAAAATAATGTATCCTTTAACCAAAGGGAAAGTAGCAGCTACTTCAGAGTCATTGTAGTTTATTTCATTCACCCTTGTAAATCAACACTTGGCTTCTTTAGAGCTGCAACCAGGAATGTGTCAACAGCAATGTTTTCACTATAACATTGTAAAACATGTCTTTGGTAGCAGAGGTAGCATTCGTTTAAGTAAATTATGTAATCTGTAACTCAGTTGGCCGCATGAGAGCTAGTTGTCTACATTCCCCTTATACTCTATTGAAGGAAAGAAAACTTAGGATGTGATAGTTCTAATCGTATGTCTATGATAGATCAGATGTATCATGTCCTAAAATGTCTGTTTTGCTCCACTGATGGTAACTGGGATTACCATTACAAGTAGCTCCAAAACTGTAGATAACAAAATTTAGTTATAATGAGGCCCACCCCAGGTAAACTCATGTCTTGTGCATCCTTTCCAATGCCTGCAGAAGGTAACTGGAATAGTAAATGTGTTTAGCCTGCATCAGTGGGAAGCAGAATGGCTAATTCTCTGGAGACAAAAGCTTGCCTTTAAAGAGTGGTGTTTTCCTTATACAATACTATCTGAAACAGAGGTAAGAATCATCTGATCAAGACTCTACATGAATAGGGGCACTGTGCTATTCCCTAAACTGTGTTCTGTTAACTGAGGCTGTGCTGGTGTGGTGGGTTGACCTTGGCTGGCTGCCATGTGCTCACCAAGACACTCTCTCACTTTCCCTCCTTAGCAGGACAGGGGGAGAAAATAAAATGAAAAACTTTTGTATTGAGATAAAAGCAGTTAACTGAAAAAAAACAAAGGCTGCCTGTAGAAGCAAAGCAATTAAAAAAAAAAAAAAAAAAAAAAGAAAAAAGATTTATTCTCTACTTCCCTCCAGTAGGTGATGTCAAGCCACTTCCTAGGAAACAGGGCTTCAGCATGTGTAGCGGTTGCTTCAGAAGACAAATACCTTAATAATGAATACACTTTCCCCCCACCTCTCCCCTTAACTTTTATTGCTGAACATTATGTCATGTGGTATGGTCAGTTTGAATCAGTTGTCTCAGCCATGTTCCCTCTCAACCTCTTGTCCACCCCCAGCCTGCTGGCCTTTGGAGTGGTGTTGGAGAGACAGCCTTGATTCTGTGTGAGCACTGCTCAACAGCAGCCAAAACACTAATGTGGTATCCAGCCTTGATTCTGCGTGAGCACTGCTCAGCAGTAGCCGAAAAATTGATGTGGTATCCACATCGTTCTAGCTACAAATGCTAAGCACAACATTATAGGGGCTGCTATAAGGAAAGCTAACTCCATCTCAGCCAGACCCAGTATAGCAGGCTGTAATGGACCATCATGCCAGGAACCTTCTTAAGATGAGAGAGAATGCACCATCACAAGTCAGTGCTTGAGCCTGTGCCCTGTTTGTCAGCCTGTATATAACCACTGGATCTCTGTCCTACCTGGTTAGCTGTATTTATAAACACAAAGCTTAGTTGTGGCTTGCTTCCTTTTCATCCACACTTTATGTCAGTGACAGTTTTTGACTTGACCATGCTTATGGCTGAGATGGATCTTTCCTGTCCAGAGTGCCCATAGCATGCACAGCCCATTCTTGTGGTGGATATCCAAAGGTGAATGGCATGGGCTGGTTCATACAGGTCACATAGGCGTGAAGGCATGCATATATGGGTGAGGCTACTGGCTCACTTGACTTTGAGGGTTAAGATAGTACTCAAGCCAACATCTCCTTCCTGTTCTGCATGATCAAATTGCCCATTCTGGTCTTTCAGTGCTGACTCAAGTTGGCATGGGGGCATAGCATGTAGACAGCACAGGTAGCTGAGTGGGCTGTTGTATAAACTCCAGCTAACACGACACTATAGGGACAAGCTTGCTTCATAGTTCGGGAAAGATTTCACATTCTTCAAGAGAATATGGGTCAATTCAAAGCATGAATGTAGCATTAATGTTTATTAAATTATATTTCAATCTTAATTGGATTGTATTTACCTTGAACTCATTCTGCATTATAACTCTTTTCCCACAGACATTCCTGGGCTGTGTTTTACTTTTATTTATGTCCTTTCTTGGTTGGATTACTCTTCTGTAAAATTACTTTGAACCTGGTTGGATTCCAGCTAGCAGATATATGAGGAGATCGTACTATTCAAGTAGTGTAGTAAACCTACAAAATCTTAGTAAGAGACACCTTGCCTACATTTGACATAGTAAAAATAATTTGCTAATGTAATCTGAACTGCTGGAATTTCTGATTTTTGTCAATAGCCAAAAAGTATTGATAGTTAAATGTTTGCTTTAACTTTTCTACATCTAGCTATGAGGTTATGGTTTAGGCAAATACTCCCTACTGTCAAGTGTATCTTTTTATACTTTCTCATTTCTGTTTTTTCTCTGCAAGTATATAATTAGATATGCTCATTCCTGGTATTTATCAAACCCTAATTGAAGTATCTATAGCTTACTTTCCACTGACATGACTTTCCACATTCTGTGGTCTGCTGCACTTTCTTCCCGCCTTATGTAAAGAGTGGTGTTTTCATGTGACTAAGATTTTGAATATTAGATAATTTTCTCAAGTAAGGCTTGAATAAATAATATTTATTCTATGTATCTCCTGTTTTATGTATTGTAGGACAGAATAAAAAATGGTCACAATAAGTAAAAATAACTGTTGCATCCAAAGCAAGTTGAAAAGTTTAAGTCCCAAAAGGAGTATGATAATCTTCTTTGAGCTCTAGAATAACAGAAGACACCAGATCATTCCTGATAGAGTGGACTGCATGCATCAGCCATAGTACATGTCTCCCAAGAAAGCTGTTAGCACAATTCTAGATGCTGCTAGAACTTTTGGTAAATGAAAAGTCCAGTTCTGGGAGGCAAAAAGCAGTGGCTTGGTCACTGGGCAACCTTGGTTTTCTGTGTCAATTCCAGGCCTGTCTTACAGCAGAAGAGTAGGACCCTGGGAAGCTACTCTGAGGTTTCATCTCAAACCCACTGCCCAGGCTTCCTGTTGCCTTTCGAAACCAAGGTATGTGGTACCTTAATCCCATCAACAAAGTAAGGATTTGCTATGCAGCTCATTGATCAATATAGAAAGGCTCTCTTCTGTAAAGCTAATATGATAAGAAAAAGGAAGACAATATCCCAAAACTTGAAGGACCAAATATTCAACTACAATTGCTTGGAAACAGTACCTTTGAATTAATGAGTGAAACCCCTCAAGTAATTCTGAGAAAATTTAATAGGCTTATCATTACATGCATTGTCTTTGCTTGGATTATTTTCTGACTTGATGCCATATGATGAGGTTTACCTGGTAACAGAAGTCAGTAATGATTTTCTCCAATGACCCAAACCATGGAGTTTTACATAGAGTTTACTTTTTATCTACAACTTTTTTTTTGTTCCATTACATGAAATTCCATCAGATCTGATACTGAATTGCAGAGGAAATATGTAATTAAAAATAATTCTCTCTCTAGAACTTGATATAGAGGTCTTCAGGGACATGCAATTGCTTCAGTGAGCTGTGGCTTACATTTACCTTATGTAAAATTGTGTGTTATTGTCCAAGTACCTTAGTCTCATTCAGATGTCTGTTACAGGGTTTTTGACAGACTGTACTACACATTGGCTTCCATGTGTTTGCTTATGGAGGATTATCTTCAAGCCTTTGAATGCAGTAGTGAAGAGGTGCTGCTGCTTACTGTTTAAAGCTGGAAATTTACTGATGAGAGTCTTCAGTTACAGGTTTACAAATCAACAGAGGTGGTTCAACTGAAAATTTTAGTCTAATTGGTGATGGAATGGAACTCACACATTTATCAGGAAATAATTTTAGACTCCAAATTAGACTTTCAAACTTGATGCTGTAACATCTTTAATTATAACCTTCTTTATAATGGCTTGTTATTCATTTATGTACATAGAATTTCTTCCTTGTTGCCTGATTGAGAAACTTCAGTTGGTAATTATTCTCAATTATTAAGCCTTGAATCTATTGATCTAATATGGATGAGTAATGACATTTAAGACATTAAGCCTGACCCCAAGCTTCTAAAGTTTTATCCTATCTGGTCTCCAAGTGTTTTCCCAGAAAGGCATGTGCCTTGTCTGCTAGATCTACGTGGATGCCTTAAAAATCGTGAGCCATTTCAAATGGCACTAGATGCCTATTTGTGGCACCTGAACTGAGTCCTTACACTATAAAAGCTTGCTTTCAGATAAATGGAATTACATGTACTAACATTTTCATTGGAGGGATATTTTCTGCCAAGGCTTGCGTATTACACTTTCTAAAAAGCTGAATGTTGTAACTGATATTAATTTCTGGTCACGATCTTCTCAATACTATTTCCCTTTATTTTTATAAAATAAACTATTCCAACATATGTCCTTTCCATATTTACTTCGTATTTCCTCTGTATTTTCTACACTATAATAGTTTATTGATTTTTTACTAACACCAAGTTATGGCAAGATAATGCTGTTTATTTACAAATGTTACTCTGTGATGCCTCTTTTGGTAATATTCTTTCAACTGATTATATTCAATTATATTTGGAAAGAGGAAAAAAATACATTTCATTTCTGAAATGGTGAGGAATAATGATGTTCACTACCTTGCAGTTAGAACGAGCTGATTTTAAATACTTGGAGAATTCAGACCATGCTTCAAGGAGTCAGAACCTGCTTCAATCAGAATCTTCAATTCCTCAGCACTCTGATTTGCTAAGGTCAATGCACAAAGCACTTTGAAGAACTGCAACTTGCTGATAGTAGGCATGCAGTTCTCTGCTAAATTCTTTGAGAGCAGACACCTGAATGCTTTTGATTAAATATGGAAAAGCTACATCTAAGCTTGGAACTGAAATTTAAAAGCAGACATTTTCATACCATTTTATTTTCCTGCCAGTGCTTTAATGTTTTGGGGTTTAAAGTTGGTTCTCTAAGTAGGAAAAAAAGAGTATTGTCCAGAGAATATATAAAAATTACCTGCAACAGCTGATAAAGGAGCACTAGGATAAAATGGAAACATGGAAGCAGTCTACTCTCCCTGTTACAAGGAAATAATCTGTACTGGAATATCACATGATACCTGTAATGGAGCCGTTGTGCATACATATCTATAACAAATTTTTGCCATGTTTATGCTAATTGCTTGGAGAAATTATTTCGGTATGTATGTTATTGACATTTAATTACAGTATTTATGTTTTCATTAGCTTAGACTTCCAGGCTTATATTTCTATAAGTAGACCCTAAGACATCTGAGAATTATTAATTAATTTATATAGTTATTTGCTCTCTCTTTCTCTGTCTTTGTCACCTGCTTTTAGTGGAAAACCTTGTACCTTCACTTATATTTAAGTGAAAGTATTCACATAAAAGCTGCATTTAAAAAAATGAAAACCACAACGAACCCTTAATTTTTGCCCACACTGATATTTGTACAAACTTATCAAAATGCTTCAGGAAGAATAATATCAGTCAAAGATAAGTTTCCTGCTTTTGATAAAGGAAGTAGGACTGACAGTTTCTGCACTTTAGAGGTAAAGGAAACTGAACTGATACGAACAGAGAAGAAAGAATATGTGGCATCCTGTCCGAAACTATGTTGTAGGCTCCTCTTACATATTTATTAAACATATACAAATGTTTGATAGTTTGTTGTTACAAAACACATTCCTTTGTTTCTTCTTTTTATGTATGGTGTAAAGATGCTTTGGAGATACATAATTAAGTTAACTTTATTTTTTTTGTTTTGTTTTGTTTGTTTGTTTTTATTTCTGTCTTCAACAGTAAATGCTTTGGGGCAGATGTTGCCTTGTAATTCCTCAATTGTACAGTACCTAGTATAATGACCAACAGTAGGACTTGTAGGTACAGTACATGGAGAATTCCAGAATCAGCACGTACAGTACACCGCAGTATATATAATAAATAAGAATCATTAGTTGTACTATTCAAATAATTATTAAGTAACACAGGGAGAGTTCCCTGCCCATACTATGTTTATATTCATGTTAAGAGGTATTACTATATGAGCCTGCCTTTCTACAAGGGGTGAATGAAATATATACCCCTTGTATTACTTATTTGCCAGCTGAATAACTAAAAAAAAAAAACAAAACCCAAAGAAAGTGTATGGATGTAGTACTAGCTTGGAAGACTGTTTCCCTGAATCCTGGTGGGAACTGTAACACAGCCAGTCTAGTTCTATATATACTATAGATTGAGTCTGTATACCTTAAGATTTCATTCACATTTGTAGTTCTTTAACTTGACAAAAAATTGAAAGAATTTTGTGTTCCATGTAATTAAATTTTGGGGTTTGCATTTCAAGCATTTCCTCATTCTCTGAGTGACACAGGTAGTAGATACAGGTATTGACATGACTTATGTCTCAGTCTTCTTGATATGTCATTTATTCATTCATGAATCTAATTTGTAGTCACTTGAAGTGATGGGCTAGTTTGTAGAGGAAACTTTTAAATTCTATATGCACAGAAAAATGTACAGATAGTACAAACAGTTACTGACTCATTTTGAGCGCTAGATGGAATATTATAGAATCATTGGTACAATTTTTTTGGTTGAGTCTGCACCAATAAACAATTTCACAGATTTCTGTAACAGTGCTTACACTGACCATTGGAGCTGTAAGTGTTCTTGCAAGACAGCAGAAGATCCACTGTCTTGCAGAATTTTGTTTTGAGCTTACACATAGCTCGTCTTTAAATATAGCAGCCAAACTACTAGCAGTAATGTTCCACCTAATTTAAACTTTAATATTTATCCTTATTTTTGTATAAGTCCAGCAGGAGCAGTCAGCTAGACCTAATTTGCACTTACTAAGCAGGAATTTTAGGAATGTAGGAACTGCTATACTGTGTCAAACCTGAGATGCGGTGTCCTGTTTCAGCAGTGTCAGGTACCAGAGAGTTCAGCTGGAACTGAACTCAGCTGTAGGTGCTGGAATTCTCCAAACAGTTGCTCATGGGGAAATTTCTTCCTAAATCCTGTTAGCTAGTGGCTCGTTGATGCTTTGAAGCAAAACAACTTCCCCTCAGTCTGTGTAAAGTGCATATGCACTGTATTCTGGGCTGTAGCCCTCAGACTAATCTTGCTTCAGGTGAAACAATCCCTTTACCAATTTCTTGTATTTTAATTTCACTGATTTCCCTTTAATATTGTATAATGAGAAATGAACCCCAGATCTGCCTGTCTGAAATGGTCATTATTAGGTATTCCTCTATACTCCCTGACCTATATCAGCTCTTCCCTAAACATTCGTGCTTGTAGTTTCTGCCTTGTAAGAGTATGCCAAACAAGTTTTAGAATTTTGTTAGCTGATATAGTAGTATTTAACCTTTAGTTTTAACATGGACCTGTGAACTAATTTACTGTTTTCGAAGGCTGATTTCTCTGAATATCCCAACTTCTATAAAGACTTTTGTTGTCAGTGTAGCTCCAATAAAATTCTGCTGTATCTAATAAAATTAGATGAGCAGAACTGAGAGCATTTTTCCAGGTGATGAAGGACTATCAGTTAATATAACAACATTAAAATATTTAATTTCCTTCTCTGTTTATGGGGGATTGTAAAAAGCTCCTTCAGTGAATCCTGGTGTGTGACTTCTAAGTGGGATTGTTAAACATGTGAATAATAAAATATTTTTATGTTATATAAAGCTGTGTTTTATAGGAATCCAAGCATTTTCTGTGTGATTTTCCATATTATCATTCAGAATCCATTAGAAGCTAAAACTACAGTGGAATGAAATCTTTTTAGTTTCCAATCTGAGATAGATTTAAAATTTTCAAGTCTGTTCTCAGAAGAGTGCTTTCACTGTTGTAATTCCATAAGAATTTACATATCATAATGCTATGTATCAATATGATGTTGTTTCATAAGACAATTTATGTATCATTCCTAAACATTTTTAAACATCCCTCATCCCAGCTACCTCAGTCTAATAGCCTGGCAAGCTTGGGTCTGTCAAGCAATGCAATTAGTCAAAGAGGAATTCAGCTTCCATGAGCAAATTCTGAGACCTCACTAAACAGAGAAGCAGGACAACAGAAGAACCGAGCAGGAGGAAAGTAAGATTTTTCTAAGAAAAACTAGAAAGAGGTACAGAATACTTAGCCTTATCCCATTAAACCCTGGGAGTGGTGGGCTGTAGTAGAATCAAGCTCAATGAAAACAAAGAAAATAATGACTGGGTGAACAGGGCTATTGCTAGCTCTTTTATATGTGCAAAAAGAACTAATTTCCTGTGCCCTCTGATAGATACAGGCCTAAATGTCCAGGGTTCCTCCTACTCTTAATATACTTTCCCAGACTAGAGACCAAATTCACATTCAAAGTTTTGAGACTAATGGGAAGCTTTCTCATAGGTCAGAATGGACAATCAAAATGAAGTGTTTCTGAAAACTGTTGTTTGGCAACTAAAGATTTTAGTATCTTTTATTTTGTGACTAACTGGGAACTGCTAAATTACGTCAGCATGCAATGTTGGGTGATACCTGGAGAACGTGTAACATGTCTTGGCCAGGAGCACTCTGAGTGGTTAGCCTGTGTGACAGCTAGGTGCCACTGTTTCTCCATAGAGATAATGTTGGGCAGAAATACAGCTCGCAAAAAGTTGAGCTATGTCTGTCTCCTATCAAGCAAGGCCTTTCATCAATCAGTTAATGGGAAAAAGACTAAATATGCTAACTTACTACCTTCAGAAACAATTATATTGTTTTTTTTTTTTTCCATTTAAAACTGAGGGGAAGGTTTAGATCTCTGGCTGGAGAGCATCACCACAATTTAAATCTGAAACAGGAATAATTTCTTTTTTTCCTTGAACTATAAAGCATCTCAGAATGAACTGACATTTTGTCTGTTTTATTTGTTATAATACAAAGTCAAATTTGGTATCATTTTTACAGATTTTTTTTTTAATTTAAATCTTTTTAATCTAGAAAAAGAGAGAAATAAGATGCTGTTTATAGCAAATCTGTAAGTGTAGAAGATCTTGATTAAAAAAAAGAATTGAAGCAGATCTCAGTTGCCAGTCAAAGGTAAGCTTATATTGCTTATAATAGTGCAGTGCAGCTCTGGTTATAAACTCACTGAAGAAATTTACTCTGACAAGACAAACATCTTAAAATCTTCTCCCAGTGGGTTCTAAAGTTTCTGTGGTAAATGAGAAAAACATTATTACAACTCAAAGTTCAAGATGAGAAAAAGCGTTCCTTCTTGCATGATTTCCCAGAAGGTTAAGGTAACTGCCTCTCAATGTTGGATTAATGCTGCAAATGTGCATCACCTGGCAAAACAAACACACGAACCCTAACAGGAGCTACTCCATAGTTCTCAGTATATATTTTATATTGGCATCATAGGATTGTGGCATGTGCAGCTGCTTGCAAAGTCACGCTGGTCACTGTGCTACAGAACAGGACAGCGATGGTAGAGGGCAAAGGTGGTGGAGCTTTGTCAAGAGAGGCCAGAAGTCCATCTGCATCAGTTGGGTAACCTGTGTGTCCTGAACTGAGGAGGCAGGAGTGGCTAGGGTTCAGGGCATGTGCCTGTAGAAATGGAAGGACTAGGGGAGCTAAGGTTAAATCATTTTACAGATGATTTGTGCAGGTTCCTATTAGGGTGTACAGTAGATGCACTGTCATATAATAATCTGGTACCATTTGCACCAGTCAGCCCAGTCCAACAAATGGTCACTGGAAAATGTTGTTCATGAATCAGCATAATAGAAACTAGAAATACCAATAGGTCATCAGGGATGGCATAAGGAAACATGGACAACATTACCAAATCTAAGAACACATTTTAAATGTGGAGGCAGAGGGAATGGATCTCAGCTACCTGAGTACAACAAAAGGCAGTGGAAGTGTATCTCTGATGTATCAAGCTTCTACACTAGAGTCAAGCTTTTATGTTAATCACATGTTCCAAGAATGTTTGACAGAGTGCATTACTGATCAGTTTGCAAATGCTTTAAAATAAATATTTGGAGACAAAAGCCACAAAACTTTAAAATCAGACATAAAGTTATATACAAATGCCAAAACCTCATAGAAACATTGCAGTGAACATAAATCATAGGAAGAAGCAAATGCTTCAAAACAAAGGATTATAAATCTACTAATTAAATTATTATAAAAAAGCAGTTACCCCTTTAGTTCATTTACATCTGTGGAAGGAATAATCCTCACTGCCTTTCACATTATTCTTCTTTTCATGTGGTTGATTTCTCTTACAGTCATTTTTGAAATAGCATTTTAATTTTGCTAGTTTTTCTGCTATTTTATATTTAAGGGTCAGCATGTCTGTGTACATATTTTTTTTCCCCATTTTTAAAATAGATATTACACTGTTTTTTTCTGTTTTTCTTCAGGGAATACTGATCTTTTGTCACTTGTGTATTCCTTTAATATTCAGAAAGCCCAGTGCATATATGTGACAGTTCTCATTTTCAGATTGTGTATTGCATAAAGCTCACTCAATTATGTATTTTTTAAACTAATACGTGTTAAGGAATCTCATACCCTGAATGGTGTAAACTTCTTTCTCTCTGCAAACTGAATATCTCAGAGGAGGGAGAAACCACAGCCTCTCTGGGTAACCTGTGCCTGTGCTCAGTCACCCCCGCAGTAGCAAAGTGTTTCCTGATGTTCAGGTGGCACCTCCTGTGTTTCAGTTTGTGCCCATTGCCTCTAGTCCTGTCCTGGGCACCACTGGAAAGAGCGTGGGTCTGTCCTCTTTGCATCCTCCCTTCATATATGTACACATATATACACACACATATTACATATCTCTCTCTATATCTACATTAATAAGATGCCCTCCGAGCCTTCTCTTCTCTAGCCTGAACAGCCCCTGCTCTCCAAATTTCTCCTCATAGGAGAGATGTTCCAGTACCTTAATCACGTTTGTGGCTCTTCTCTGGACTCTCTCCAGTATTCCTGCATCTCCCTTGTACTGGGGAGCCAGTATCTTATCTTACCTTCTGCATCTCATTATATTCTGAAGTCCCTTGTTTAATTTTCCTTAGGGAAGTTTTAAAAACACCAAAAAAAAAGCTACGAAATTCTGTGACATTGGAGGTTGGTCAGTAAAGTTAAGAAACACTTTGAAACTTTTAAAAAATGAAAAGCCTTGAAGAATGAAGTTTTAACTTTACAAGAATGTAGTCTTTTTTTTCTTTACTTCATATGACTAATTCATGAAACACCATTCATATGATACTTTCCTTCTCAAACATTTAAAGGTATTTTTACTCTTTTTGTAATATAGATAACCAGTACATGTTGTCTGCCTCTCAGTTAAACACTGATGGGTAATACTTTTGCCTTGGAAGTTATTTTGAGCCTACTATTGCCCTTCTCTCTCCTTCTTTGACCTCCTTTGCAATTTATTTCTTTCTTTTCAGAGATTACTCCAAATTTTATCACTAGAATGTTTTGGATATGGTCTGAATACTGAAAAATATTTGATCCTGTGTGTAGCCACACTAGACACATTAGATGTATTTATGCAGTAAGAAAACAGCACATGAGATAAGTATAATCTTACTAGGCACAAAAGGACCCTTTGCCTACAAACCTTTGTCAGGCTATAGCTGTATGACATGTAAGTTCCCAAGTCATGCTGACTTTCTTACTACTTTACTGCTTTCTTCCCTACAATCTAACTCCTTTGTTTAAAGTTATTTTCATTCAACATACTCTCCTTTGTTCTGTTCCAGGTAATACTTGGAAAAATAACTGTTGTTCATATTAATTTATCCTTCTTTTAGATTAACCTCTGTTTTCTTTATGTATTTATTAATCTTAAATAGTGTCTAATTTTTATTCTTGTTACTCTCTACTTCAGATCCATTTTGAAAACAGTAAAGGAAGAATGATTCTCACTAGACTCTTTGCTTCTGCTTCGTACAGTGCCATTGTAACCATTTTATGTTTATAGACTGTTAGTAGGCATAAGCGTAAACCATTTCCTTGTGAATCTCCCAGGATATCCTGTGTGGCACTGGACTGAATGCTTGCTGAAGTCCCTGTTCAAATATTTTATACTGGGCTTTTTAGCCACAGTTAATGACAGTAACACAAATCTACCATTAATCATAGAATTATAGAATGCTTTCGGTTGGAAGGGACCTTTAAAGATTATCTAGTCCAACCTCCAGCAGTGAACGGCGACATCTTCAACTAAATTAGGTTGTTCAGAGCGCCGTCCAGCCTGATCTTGAATGTTTCCAGGGGGTGGGACTTCTACCACCTCCCCGGGCAACCTATTCCCAGAGCAGGCCTAAAAGATTTGGTGATGAGATATGAAGGCACATCAGCAGGTAAGAGATTATTATGGTTCTGCCTACTGTGAGGTCCTGCATGCAATCATAAACTCGTTGAAATGGGTTGATATGTGTAGGTGTGGGAGGTCATCTTTGCTAGCCAGGTGATTAAAGGATTTATACAGTTACTACCTTTAGGATAACTGTTTTTTAAGGGACATGAGTGAGATTTTGGTTGGTAAGGTTCATGTTAGTAAAAAATACTGTAAATCAAGTTCATTCTCAAGTTATTGGGATTAAGGAGGGAATTACTAAATAAAGGGCAACTGTGTAGTTTATAGGGAGAAGTGCACCTCCTGGTCTTTCAGTCTGGAATCACTCTCTGTTCCATGGTCACAGATATAGAGGGCCAAATTCAGAGGTGAAGCAGATGATGGTGTAAGACATATACAGATGAACATTTGTGTAACAGCACAGAACAGATTGATGTTTTTGCTGCTCTGCTTTTCGCTTATTGCTTTCTGTGGTATACCTTCTGCTTTGGTCTGGAAATTAAGCCAACCTGTACCTCCTTCAGGCTACAAGCATTTTTCCTGGTGTACATGGCTTTTGCTCATAGCATCATTTGTCTCATCCTTGTGCACTCACTCTCCATCCTTTCTTTCCTTCTATGCTTTTCCAGTGGTTCTAAGTACACATCAAAAATGTCCATGTGGCTGCATGTCTGCAGGCCGACGGCTCACTGTTCCAATGAACACAACAGAGATACACCTGTACACCTTTTTATTTCATAGTGGAATGTATAATCATATATCATATTTTCCATGTGCTGTACAGAGTGTTTACCCAAGAGTATTTGCATGCCTATTTGATAAGCCAATATTTGCAAAGAAAACCTAATTTGCCTTTAAGTTATAGAAATATGCATTAATTATGTCCAATTCCTCAGGTCCTAGTTGCAGTTTTCTTTTAGAAAAGAGGCCTCCAGTCCTTCAGTACTCTCTTATGCCCTGATACAGTAGTGAATTATTTAGTTACATCTCAATAACTTATTTGGAAAGACTAACTGATTAATAAAGGAATCAAGTTGTTTCCTACTTGGCGAAAAAAAACCTTATGCCTGTATGCCTATAAATCAACTTGTGCTTAAAAGCTGTGCCTGAAATCTGAGCTGTATTGTAAAGCTAGCACTATGTCAAAACATTTCAGAAGTAGCTGTGCACTTCACTGGATGTTTTAGCAACAGTTAGAGAGGGATGAAGGCTGCATAAGGGATTGCCCTGGCACGTGGGCCTTGGGAATCCAACATGTTCTATGCCTTCAGAACCTCTGTTTTTAAGTTGGGCAACCACTGGAAGGGAAAGTATGGGGAATAATTTGAGCATAGCAACTGCTGCTTCATTAGCTGTCATATTGCTAGTGCTGTATACCAGCCTGCATGATTCTGAGCGCAAACCAACCAACCCTGTGGCCAAGTGAATTGGTTACGGAGGCTAGTCAGTAGTGTGTAACTTGTCAGTTTGCAATCTGCCTGGGGTTCAGGGCACTGACCTGCCTGCTG
>NW_010303053.1:0-7857 GCF_000700745.2 Antrostomus carolinensis
AGGTCCCTTCCAACCCAAACCGTTCTAAGATTCTATGATACACTCTGTAACAGGATGTTACAGACAGTGAGCCCTACAAAACCATTAAGGACTGCAGAACTAATGGAAGAAAAAAGAAATCCACCAAGATAATAACTTCTGGCTTTGGAAATCTTTGAGCAGTAAAATTGAGCAGAAGCTGAGGAAATATGCCATAGAAGTATTACAAGTTACTGCATTCTTGCACTTTTTCTTAGACATCTTCCAATATCTTTTGTTAAAGACAGAACACGACTAGATAGGCCTAATATCTGACCCAATTCTGTTGGTAAGTTCTCAAATCATTTGCATTCAAGTCAGAACCAAACAGAAATTAAATTTTATAGCACAGTCAATAAATGTTATAATACAAAATTAAAAACACTTGAAACACTTGTGGTTTCTTCCTCTGGCCCGTAACTGTACATCACACCTTCACATTCTGAACAAGACACCGAGACTTCTTCAGCTGATAAAACAAAAGATAAAAATAGAGGAAGAAAAGAGAGCATGGCATTGTTTCTCAGACTACTACTGCGGGTTTGTTCACAGTAGCGATTATCTGGTGTTCCTTTCACACAAAAATGCTAACTCCCTACAGAAATCAGTTTCAGAAAATCGTAACAGAAACACTGACTACTTCATAGGCATTCATCAGACCCAACTGAGAAGTTTGGACATCCCAGGTTAGGTGTGTAACCTACCACATTAAGGAACAAAACAACTTTTATCTTCTACAAGAAGGTGCATGAACTTCTTGCTCAAACTTTTGTACGACCTACACAAGTAAATCTGTTTGATATAGAAACAGGTTACACAAACCATTCATTTTATAACACCAGGAGGAAGCTGCAAGTGATAGCAGGAGACTCCCTCTCTGTGAGGGATGGAGGTCCCAATCCGCTGACCAGACCTACTATCTAGGACAGCTTGGTGCTTGACAGGGACTCCAATCTAGGACATTTTGGAGAGACTGCTGAGGCTTGTTAAGTGCTTGGACTATCACTCCATGCTACTCCACATCAGGCACCACTGAAATAGCCTGGAGAGACCTGAACCGTATCAAGCATGACTACATGGTCCTGGGGGTGAGGGTCAAGAGCCTGGGGGCCCAGGTGGTTTTCTTCACAATCCTACTGCTGACAAGCTCAAGAAATAGTGAACAGATCAAGGATCTGCTTGGAAGAATTCTAGGGGAAACAGTCCTCAAGATAAGAGTGACCAAGGAGAGCTGGTTGATTTTCAAGGATTACCACCTCTAAGTTCAAGAATGATCCACCTGACATGCAGGAACACAAGAAAAGGCATCAGGAAGACTGCATGTGTGAAAAAGGAACTCCTGACTAAACTCAAACATAAAGAGAAAGCATACAAGAGGTAGAGGCTGGGTCATGTGACTGAGGAGGAATATAGAGACAGTGTCCAAAGGTACAGGGATGAGGCTGGACAATCAGCAGCACAGAGTCCAGCTGGAGGTCAGCCACTACTGGAGCCAATACTGTTTAGCATCTTCACTCATAACCTTGACAATGGAGCAAAACACACCATCAACAAGTTTGCCAACAACACAGAACTGGCAGGAGTTGTTTGTGCTGCCATTCAGGGGAACCTTGGCAGTCTGAAGAAATGGGTCAACAGAAACCTCATGAAATTCAACAAAGGCATATGCAAAGTCCTGCAGCTGTGGAGGGTAACACCGTGCGCCAGTACAAGCTGTGGACTGGCTGGCAAGTGGCTTTAAAGGGAAGTCCTTGGCATCCAGGTGAACATAAGCCACTGTGGCAAAGACCACCAACAGTATCCTGGGCTGCATTCAGAAGAGCACTGCCAGGAGGTCAAGGGAGGAGATCCTACCCCTCTACTCAGCACTGGTGAGACCATGTCTTCATGCTGCATCCAGTTCTGGGCTCCTCAGTTCAAGACATGGTCGTACTGGAGTAAACCCAGTGAAGGGCCACAAAGATGGTTGAGGACTGGAGCATCAGACATATGAGGGGAGGCTGAGAAAGTGGGCATTGGTTAAGTTGGAAATCTTATCATGTGTGAATGCCTGATGGAGAGGAGTAAAGAAGACAGACAGATTCTTCTCAGTGGAGCTCAGTGGAAGGTCAAGGTGCAAGGGGTACAAACTGAGATATAGGAAATTCCATTTAAACTTCAGAAGAGGAAAAAAACAAAAGAAAAAAAACCAACCAACCTTTCTTACTGCAAGGGTAGTCTCAACTGCAGGTGCCCAGGCAGGTTGTAGATCCTTAGAGGTACTCAAAACTAGGCTGGATGTTGCCCTGAGCAACCTGCTATAGCTGACTCCGCTTTGAAAAGTCTGCTTTTGAATGAGATTTCTGTGTGATCTCATTTAGGTTCCTGCTCTGGCAGGGGGATTGGACTAGATGATCTTTTGAGGTCCCTTCCCATCCCCAACATTCTGTGATTCTGTGATTTGAAGAGGAGGTGGACTAGATGTGTTACAGAGGTCCCTTCCAATCTCAGCTATTCTATAATACACTATTTCTAGCACACCAAGAATTATTTTTACTGATAAATTTACTGTGCAAATACACTAATTTATTTTGAAAAGACACACCATCGCTGCACATTATTTCTTTGTTTTAAATTAACTTCTATAAAGACCAGAGAGCAGAAATCTAGCACACAAGTTCATACAGGCAATTTTCTCAGAGAACTTTGAGCCTACCAACTCAAAGTAAACAGTTGGTGCATTTGTTGTCATCCCTCTTCACACAGTTCTGCATTTCAGAAGCAGCACTGTAAACCTCTTCCCGTGTCACCACTTCCAATCTTTCAAAAGCCATCTCAAGCCTATTCACCTCAACACACACCAATATTAAGTAGCTTTCATTTTTACTTTTACCCCCCCCAGAGCTAGCTGCACAAATAGCAGCAGTGGAGATATATTGTAAATTTGGTTAAAATGTACAAATTCAAACCATGCAGCCTTCTCACAAGCCTGGGCATTAAAGCCTGGGAGGTGGGGGGAGAAATAAACAAACCAGAAAACCCAAACCAACAATTAAAAAAAAAGATTTTGTAAGCTCAGCCTCTGGAAATCAGAGTACCTTTCCTTGCCTCCTCTACCTCTGTATAAACACCTCACCTTACCTCTATATGAACATTTAAAATTAAATAAAATTCTAGAAAGCATGCCTAAAATTCAGAGCTTCAAAACCACAGAAGGGCTGAAGCAATGTACCACAGAGACAAGAAAAGAAGGACCAGCTATTGTCAACCCTTATTCCAAAAGCTGTCCTAATAAATTCTTCAGCTATTCACAAAGTCATGAGATGAACCCAAGAAAGTAACAGACCGAGTACCCCAAACTGCTCCCCAAAGACAGAGCAGTCTATACATGATGGTTAATTACCAGTTATTTTCCACCTAACAGAAAAGGACCTGCAAAGGCCACAGAAAGAAAAGAACAAAGAAGTTCAAAGACTAAGAAAACAGAAGCGCAGTGATTTTAACTGTACAGTCTGAGTGAACAGCACCAGGATTTAACAACTTTATCCAAATTAAAGCTTTCCCCTGCAACAACGACTTCCCAGGAAGTTAGGTAAAGCACAACACCAAGAAATCACCCACACCAGCACGTCCAAAGGAAACCAACTCCTCCACGCACGCTCAATAGCAAGATTTTATGGTGTTTGAGAAAAAAAAAGCTTAGTATCCACATATTCACTAGAAGTTGCTACACAACTTCCCAATATCAATAGTTCCATTGTTGGTAAGAGCAGAAAGTAAGAGTAACTTTCTTTGTATATACATACAAAAATTTTCCAAATTTTCTCTAAAACAGCTCCATACAGCTACTGCACAGCCCTGACAGCCTCTGACCACAGAGCAAGGTGTTGACTTTGTGCTTTCACAAATTAAAATTCTCCTGTCCTTGCACCCAAGGACTGAGCTTGTACTATGCCACAGAATCATGACATCTACACCCAGGATATCTTAAAACAGATTAGCTACAATTGTAATGGTCCAAGGATCTGACAAATAATTAAGTGCTGTAAGTTACTGCAAAGTATTTGTCAAACTGTAACTTAAACATTAACAGTGAGCACAGACTTCCAAAAAAAAAAAAAAAAATGGGGAAATTAATCTCCTACACAGAAGCTGCAATTGGAAGGCAGCAGAGGCTACAAGACCTTTCGAGTGCCTTTGAATACTGGCCACATAATGTTTTGCAATTACCAAAACCAGAGCTCACCCATTAAGTAGTCACAAGAATTTACTGTTAAAGGAGAATGAGTTATAATAGCGAAGTCAATAATGCATATAGTGTGTAAGAACAAAGTAACAGCCGTGCTGGATCCGAACAAAGGATCCTCTAGGCCAGAACACTTCTCCTACAGCAGTCAAAAGTGAACATCTCGGGAACAGTGCAAAAACAGACAAGTAAATAGCAGTATTTCCCAAAACACTCTTCTAGTCTCCAACAAACTGGCAGTTCAGACACTTTCTGAGCCAGAAATGGTGCCTTTATACTTAACAACCTTTCTTTTCTGTTCATTTGTCAAGTTGCCACCTGAATTTAGTTAAACTTTTAACTTTCTTGAAGCAAGACAGTGTGAATGTCAATGCTTATTTACATTTTCGATGAAGAACCTGTAGCTCTTGTATTGAAAACAACAGTGAAGAATGAATAAAAATAAATTACTGCAAAAACACTGTTACTGTTACCAAAAAACTGAAAGGGTGGAAGATAAAGAAATGTTTTTATCACCTGTAGAGGCTTTGGCTTAAAGATGATGGAATTTTAAAAGCACCTTAGGAATTTTATGAAGCTGGCATATGGGCAATTACTGCAAAAACACTGTTACTGTTACCAAAAAACTGAAAGGGTGGAAGATAAAGAAATGTTTTTATCACCTGTAGAGGCTTTGGCTTAAAGATGATGGAATTTTAAAAGCACCTTAGGAATTTTATGAAGCTGGCATATGGGCGCACCCAAAAGTACAAACAAACCTTCTCAGAAAATTATTTTTCTGGGGAGAAAAAATAAAATAAAATAAAAAGGTTCAGGGCTTCAGGGCATTTAGGGGAGAGTGGGGTTGGGTTTTGGCAGTTTTTTCCCCCTTTAGGAGACTGAAACAGGAAAAGGAAGGTGAGAGTAATTATTTCTAATCAGTAACTCTGCAGTCTACCAGTATCAGTGTTCACTATACCACAGAAGTGTATTTGAAACTCCTGTTCACCTGAAACTTTTAAATACCTTTACTAGAGAAGCATATAGAATTACAACTAGAAGTCATACCTAGATCCATTCTACCTGTGGCACTGTACTGCCTGAATACAGCTAACTCCAAAAAGGCAACCAACCTGTGGGCTTTTCTCACTTCTCTGGGATATGAAGCTGACAGAGCCGTTGATCCTTCCTCGGGAGTTTAAAGTGTTCCTATGGTTCGTCGAATCACAGAATAGTTGGGGTTGGAAAGGACCTTTAAAGGTCATCTAGTCCAACCCCCCTGCAGTGAGCAGGGACATCTTCAACTAGATCAGGTTCCTCAGAGTCCCACCTGACCCTAAATGTTTCCAGGGATGGGGCTTCTACCACATCTCTGGGAAACCTGGGCCAGCTACCACCACCCTCATTGTAAAAAATTTCCTCCTTATATCTAGTCTAAATCTCCCCGCTTTTAACTTGAAACCATCACCCCTTGTCCTATCGCTACAGGCCCTGATAAAAGTCTGTCCCCATCTTTCTTGTAGGCCCCCTTTAAGTATTGAAAGGCCGCAATAAGATCTCCCCGGAGCCTTCTCTTCTCCAGGCTGAACAGCCCCAACTCTCTCAGCCTTTCTTCATAGGAGAGGTATTGATATTACCATAATAATCTGTTCTACACAGTTATTTCACACAGATAGAAATACACAGAAAAGCTAGGGTAAAAAAACCAACACTTTTCTGGTTCTGCAACTTAAGAAACAAAATAAAATATGAGAAAAATACGAGCAAAGCAGATGCAGCTTAACTTCAAAACTTTTTAAGTGGGGAAAAAGAGGAGAAAGACACTTAATCACTATTCATTTTAGCATTGTATTGTTAAAGATTACCTTAAAACTGGCTGCTGCCGCATACCCAACAGCTTGATGTACTGCAGTACTGTGTTGTGCAGCTTCATCCCTTAAGATTTTCTCTGACAGCCTACACTGCCTGAGCTTTTTGCTCCAAAACACTCCTAACATGCTTCAAAACATGCTGTAGGTGAACCTGCTTTGGCAGGGAGGTTGGACTAGATGATTTCCAGAGATCCCTTCCAACCCTTACCATTCTCATTACAGTTCACCAAGCACTCTTATCAGGACTTTATTATTTAAAATATAGCTTCCATAAAGAAGCTATAGAAGTTTAACACAGCCCTGAAATGCAGGCCGGTCTGAAAATCAAGGTCACATACATTTATTCTGAGCCACCTTGCAGAAATCTCATGTATTACAGACAAACAAGCATTTTTCCCCAGGACACTTCTATTAAAGCATAAAGAAGGAAGACAATGTACTCTCAGTTTAGTAATGATGGACCTTCATGCCACACACTCAAACTCATATCTCCACAAAGCCCTTAAACCAAGGACAGCATAACCTTTGAGTCCAAACTTATTTGCATGCATAGAAATTTAGGTCAAAACCCAACTCTGGTTTTATTCAGGTTACAACATGCCCACTTCACAGCAGACAGTGAATCTCAGGTTCTGACAACCTTCCAGCACCATCCTACATTTCCTCCACAGTTTTTCATTCCTTTGGCTCACTCTCTACCCACTCACTTTTTATGCATCACTCTTCAAACATCGATCAGATATGTTGTTCAGAGAGAAATACATTAATCCTTCATTCCCCTGCTCTATTTACACACCACTCTGCTCCTGCCAAACAGCATTAATAAAGCTTTGTCCCTGCATGTGATTTTTTGGGGCGTCAGGAGTTACTCTTCTTCACACCAGGATACTGACTGCTCTCTTGTATAAATACAGCAAAGAATGTAGGAGAAAGCTGCATAACTTCTCACTGACACTGCTTACACCGTTTGTTGCAGAAGCTGGTAGGTGGGGAGGAGGGATCACACTACAGAAAAAGAAAAGACAGTCCCGTGATTTAGGCAATTTAATTATAATCACAGGACTAAGCTCTATTCCTCTCTCTTCTACATAATACCAAGTCCCAAACCATAACCTTTGTCTTACTGCAGTAGATGTCATACTTATGATATGTATGTATCTATGTATCTTACTCTTTGAACATGTATCTGCAAGTAATATCAAAAAGAACAGTGTACTGAAAGTAGACCACTATAAAACTGCTATATACTCTGACAGAATCAAAATGGATATAGACATTCGGACCTGGGTGCAGAAAATTAGCAAGTAGAATTCACATTGCTGACAGACTTTATGCCTCTACCTATCAGCAGGTATTTTCATCAGGTTTTGGTTTTTTTACACTGTTAAAAAAAAAAAAAATCACACTTGAGAAACACTTATAATAATACAATAAAAATTTGTGAGAAAAATACCAGTCCTGGATAAAAAAGAGATTTGAAGTAAACTCCCAAATTATGTGGGCTAACAAAAACCCTGAATATCTACCCATTTAGTACAGCTAACAGTATTACAAACTAAACAACAACTCAAGTCAATAAAAAAAGCAGGTCCTTAGAGAGATCATGCAGTGACACACATAAGCAGTACATGCATATTGCTGGAATAGTCTTCATTCCCTCCCTTCTGAGCAGTGATAAATGTGATTTTTTTAATTCTAAAAATATTACAGATTCTGTTTCAAAGTAATGTGTTGGGTTTGTATGGTAAGGTCGTGGGGGGGGGA
>NW_010303054.1:0-22127 GCF_000700745.2 Antrostomus carolinensis
TTCTATGATTCTATATGATTCTATGATTCTACCTTAGCCTGGTAGTTATGACATCTCCCAGTCTAGCCCAGAGATACAATGCAGGAAAACAAAATACTGTACATCAAGTGTGCAGCTCCTCGCTCAGATTAAATAAGAAACATCACATCACCTCTGTTCTGCTAGCTGTTATTCTGAATTACAATTATCTCCCGTCTCGGATAACCTGGGTTGTGTGTCGGGGGGACAACACAAACAATCAATCAAACAAACAAACAAACAAAAACCCAGAAAAAGCTATAATTGTCACAATATCTATTTGAATGTGACAATCTGTGTTAATTCAAAAGCTCTTTATTCCATGTTTGTATTTGTAGCCTATTTAAAACCCCTTTGTACTAGAATACCCCCTGTCAGTATCAACAGGAGGACTCATAGCTGCAAACATAAGAAACACCCTTTCATAAACTTTTTGCAAACATATCTTGTAGGTACCGTACAGGTTATTTAAAGTAGAAAATTAATCTCTTTCTGATTCTAAATATACCTAAGAGTAGTAAAAAAGCTGTCAATGTGCATCTTATTTTTCTTCTCTACTCTTAAGCTACCACAATAGTAGCACAAGCTTTTTCATTAGCCTGCATATATTTAAAAAAACACAAGTTGGATTTTTTTCCTTGCTAATAGCTAGTGAGTAGGTCTTCCTGAGCATGTTTTAGGTCATGTTTTAGGATTATAGTCTCAGATTAAATTTACCAAAATCACTTACATGAACAATTGATTCTGGGAAGACACCTCCAGTCCCAAAAGCAGATTGGAAAGGGCTGACTACAAGTAGACATTTTATGGGAAGTTGACAATAAAATTGATACTTGAAGGTATCAAGTGATTCATTGCAGCGTTTCTGCGAGCTGTTATCAGAAAGTTAAAAGTCTCCATTTTTGCCTATTGCTGGTTTTGTTCAATAACATTTACATTTTAATCTACAGGGGAGTTCATGTTGCTCTGTCGGAGTAGCAGCAGGTACTCCAGAAAGCAGCAGGTACTCCAGAAAGCATTCAGTTTACTAGTGCAACTACCCTGTCATTATTTTCTTTTCATGTAATGAAATCTATTTTTTGCCTTGAAATAACAGAGCAATCATATTTAACTTGTTCTTAAATTTTGTATTACAGTGTGGCCAAGTCAACCCTTGGACTGTCCCAGAGGCACAGTTCTAAGCTCCCTTCTTGTCTGTGTTTCCCCTTTGTTCTTATGAAACAGCTATTTTGCATGACTGGTCAACAGACACCGTGAAAATGTGCTTCTCTGCTTGTTTTTGTTATGGCAAATGTGAGGCACACTATGTTTTGCTTACCTTCTCTCTCTTTCCTCTTTTCTCACAGAAAGGTGAGTTGGTGTAAATATTTTACATGTCAATATTTTTACTCACATTTCTTTAATTATTACTTAATATGTGTATTTACATTTGAAAAAACATTTTAAAATAAAAATTAAAATTAAATTTACATGTAAATGTTTTTACATGGTGTCAGCTGGTGTCCTGGGATTAAAGGTGACCTCTCCAACTTCCATACCCTGTCCTATTTTTTCTTGTTCTTTCCAATTTAAGTCTATGCTTTGCCCTTCACTACTTCAACCCTTTATCCATTAGACTGTTCAGTGTCACTGTTTTCTCCCCTTTTTTTTTGGGGGGGGTCACAAGCTTTTGTATTAACTTCTTAATATTCCCTCATTACCTTGCATGTAAAAGAAAAAGAAATTATCTGTGGCATAGCACAGTCAGAGCCCAAACCCTAATAGTATCATTTAAAAAAAATGCTCAGAACAGTGTTGGTGAAAACTGTGCTTGAAGAGCTCAAAACTACTGTTCTCATTAACAGGATGCATTTCCTGAGCCAACTGAGACAAACAATTCAGTGGATCTTTATAAGGAAAGGTGCAACAGCAACAACAAAATGTTGAAGTGTTCTGGCACTGCAAGGTGTCAGTGCCCTGCTCTGACAGAACTGAAGTTAATATAAGTTTTAACATAGACTTTAATGGGAAAAACCCTCGGTTCTTTGTGAAAACTAATGTCTATTTTTTTATTTGCCTTTCGTGACAAGCCTATGAAAACATATTACCTGCTGTCTGGCAGTGGCACATATATATATATGCTATTTACATTAGAGTAGCTCTCCTTCAAAGTCTGTACAATGCATTTTGTGCAGTTTATGACTTCAGCTTTAGGCAAGGATATGACAGTTCTGAAAGCATAGTATCCCCATGCGGGATGCTTCTGGCTTTTACTAACAAAATTAAATAGCCTGCACAGGATTTTGAATCCATCACTTCTTTTTAAAATTGCAATAGGATTGCAGCTGAACGTGAGGAAAATATACTTGTCTAAACTACTATATCTTTATCTTATCCTGGAAGCATAACATGACAGCTAGAAGGCAGACTACCTGTGGTTAAATTAGAGATGACATACATGAATGCACTCACTTATTAAGACACCAAATTTAAGGAGGTTTTATTTTAAATCCCTGGTTTCTTCAGTGAAATAAACAGACATCCTAACCCTGCAGCTTCAAGAAAAAAAATGTAACTCATAATGTGATGACTCTTTTTTGGCCTCAAAGGGGTCTTCTAGATATTTTTCACTTCGTGTGCTCTGTATGCAATGAGAAGGAAAGTGAGATAACATACCTCACAAGCTTGCATCTGACTGAGGCATTTGTCAAAGCTGTTACATTCGATGACAGCTGAAAGGTGTGCAGCCATCTGATTGTGCAGGCAAGTGATTCCTCTTGTCACCACTTGGAAGCCTAAAAACTGCTTGGACCTATGCCAGAAGCACGGCAGTTTTAGCAAATGCAGTGGGTTGATATATCCATATTGCTAAGACCCAGCAACACGCTCAGTTCCTCTGTCAACTGCTTCCTGATGCAGCATTGTTTACAGATTAATGAGTAAAGGTAATATTTTGATAGGTTATTTTGGAGTATTGTGTTAGAATGTTTGCTTGGTTTTGGGTTTGTTTTTTTGTTTGTTTGGTTTTTTTGTTTTGGTTTTTTTTTTGTTAAGCTAGCATTTGAGGAAACTGGTAAAATGTACTTCTATATACCCTAGGGAAATAAAAGTTGTTGCTATTGAGACTTTTCAGACAATATTCACTACTCTGGAACACTAAAACATGATTCTATATTTCATCTCCCTGAGAATAAGGTAAGAATGATACCCTTTCCACCAAAAGAACAGTTAAACTATCCAAGTAGATGTTTAAATGCATGCTGTTAATTTTTTTTTTCTAACTTAGATGGCTTTTGGAATAGTTGCTGAATCTGAAGAATGCCAAAGGCTTATTTTAACATTTAGTTTGGCTCTGTGGGAGACCTACTGACTTTACTAAGTCGAGCATAAATTTCTCATTGACTGCAATGAAGACTATTTCAGCCTGCTTGTGTCACTAAAGTGTAGCAAAATATACTCAGGTTTTGCCAGACCCTTTACACAATTTCAGTCTTCTACAGTTAATGTCAGAAGTGAACTCCTGTATCAGATGCCATAAAATGTCTGCTCCTCTGGAAACTTTCATCATTTCATACAGATTAAATCCAGAAGTATCATTACCTGATCCTACGTGTACCATTGCTTCCTAAGAAGATACAAATGCAGAATGAGAAGGAAAAATCTGCAGGGTCTCAGCCAGCCTACAGGGAGCTGCAGGACATGCCAGACGCACCAGCAGCCAAAGGCCTCAGAAGCACCTTTTAATCTCCAACACCTGCTGCACCATCCTACTTCAGAAATTTCAATTACTACATTGTCTGTCCTTCCAAATATCAAAAGCCAGTAGGTTTCACTCAGAGATGCTCTATCAGGTGAAAAAACTTTAGTTAGGGAAGTTTTTCAATCTTCAGAAAAACTAAAACATGAGATACAAGTGGATTGCATTGGGTTTGAGTGGCAAGGTTTTGGTAGCTGGGGGGTTGCATAGACATGACTTCTGTGAGAGAAGCTGCCAGAAGCTTCTGGTTTCTCATGTCCAACACAGCCAATGCCCCCTGGCTCCAAGATGGACCTGCTGCTGGCCAAGGCCGAGGTTCGGCAGAGCCAATGCCAGCCGGCTCCAAGACGGACCCACCACTGGCCAAAGCCGAGCCCATCAGTAACGCCGCTGTGATAACGTAATTAAGAAAAAAAGGGGGAAGAGAAAAAAAAAAAAAAAAAGGTGCACACTTTGCAGTTAGAGAGAGGCGTGAGAAGATGTGAGAGAAACAACCCTTGCAGACACCGAGGTCAGTGAAGAAGGAGGGGGAGGACGTCATCCAGGAGCCAGAGCAGAGATTCCCCTGCAACTTGTGGTGAAGACCATGGTGAGGCAGGCTGTCCCTCTGCAGCCCATGGGGGGCCATGGTGGAGCAGATGACCATCTGTAGCCCATGGAGGACCCCACACCAGAGCAGGTGGATGCCTGAAGGAGGCTGTGACCCCATGGGAAGCCCACGCTGGAACACGTTCCTGTCAGAACCTGTGGCCCCATGGAGGGAGGAGCCCATGCTGGAGCAGGTTTGCTGGCAGGACTTGTGACCCCATGGGGGAACTGCACTGGAACAGTCTGTTCCTGAGGGACTGCACCCCATGGAATGGACCCAGGCTGGAGCAGTTCACGAAGAACTGTCAGTCATGGGAAGGACTCGCGCTGGAGAAGTTCGTGGAGGACTGTCTCCCATGGGAGGGACCCCACGCTGGTGTGGGGGAAGGAGTCCTCCCCCTGAGGAGGAAGGAGCAGCTGAAACAACATGTGATGAATTCTCTGTCCCCCTGTGCCGCTGAGGGGGAGGAGGTGGAAATCAGGAGAGAAGTTAAGCCCAGGAAGAAGGGAGGGGTGGCAGGAGGGGTTTTAAGATTTGGTTTTATTTCTCGTTATCCTCTTGTCTGATTGGTAATAAATTAAAATTTGTTTTTTCCCCCAAGTCTAGTCGGAGTTTTGTTTTGCCCATGCCAGTAATTCGTGAGTGATCTGTCTCTGTCCTTATCCAGACCCATGAGCCTTTCATTATATGTTCTCCCCCCCTGCCTATTTGAGGAGGGGGAGTGATAGAATCGGCTTTGGTGGACATCTGGCATCCAGCCAGGGTCAACCCACCACAGGATACAGAAGACACTAAGGAACCGCTGGTGCCTGAGACCACATGCAGACAGAGAACCTCTGCTGCTATCCTTGCCCTCCCCTTTCAAGTTCTGCAAGGCCAGGGAGGCTTCTCAGCCTTGATTTTTTTTTTTTTTCATCTTCTGATCTACATCTCTCACTGAATTCATATCTCCTGTTCCTCCAGGCACTAACCAGGAGAACAGTATTAGCTAGACATGCTGAGCCCCTATGAAAGGACCTTAAATAACAAGAGAAGGACAGAGAGTGATAAAGAACAGGAGTCTGTATCTCAAGATATGGAGGCAATGAATGAGGAGATGCATAAACAACATCTCACTAAGCAACACCCAGCAGAGATGAAGATCCTGTCCTTAATCAGTGCGTGAACTGTTTTTATTTGCCATTGGCACATATTGATAACTATGGATGTTAACAAGAAACAAACACTATGCCCTCATGATCAACAAAAGTGATCTATACATATGTGATTCTTTTTAAGTGCTCCTTGAACACACACCCCCTGCCCATCAGCACTAGAATTTCTTCACAATTTCTAAGTCCTTCACATCTTTAAAACCAGCCTTTGATGCCCTTAACCTCTTCTGCTCATGATGTAGCAAGAGAGAGAATTATGACAGCCTAATCTAGTAGGAATCATGTAATATTCTTACTTAATGAGAATAAATAACCCTAACCAATCCTGATTCTTCAATTCTTGGTGATTTTGTCAGAAATCTAAGAGTTTTCAAGGGAAGAAAACCTCAACTCTGAATCCATCTTTGTAAAAAGAGCATTGCTGTCTCTTGTCATTTACAAATTAAGTGACTACCACATTTTTTAGTTTTTCCAAACAGAAAAACATTCTTGGTTTTTTTTTAGCCACAGAGATTCAATCTGGGCCCTAAAACTCATTTTCCTTCCCAGTGTCAGTATCAAACAAGAATCAATAGATGAAAAAAACATGCTCTTGTTTTTATCAGTCATCTTTTATGAAATCTTGACTACTGGTGATTTTAGATAAATCAGAAAGCATACAAAAGGACTTTTTTTGGTCTCAAGGCCTTTTTAACTCTAGTTAGATACAAAACAATCTTTTTCCTTGCAAAGGCAAAAAAAATTCACTATGTTCTCAGTGACAAATCACAAATAAGTCACTCGAATCACTTTTACTAAATAATTTATGAGCTTTTTTGACATACAGAGAATAGGATATAAATAAATTTAAAAGGTTTTGAGAATAATCTTAATAATAACAAAATATAACCTCTAAAGAGTTACATATTGTACAAAAAAGCTGATATTGAAATGGACAGGCATATTGAGAGTGGTTCTGCTCAGCCTTGTGCTGGTTCTGATGCAGTTAACTTGATCTTTTCATGAACTAAATGGAGTTATAGACAGTATGCATAGGAAGTCTATTGACAAACACAAGCTGCAAAGAACTGCAAATACACTAGAAGAAAAGCTTCAAATTTTAAAAGATGGTAGAGTGCTCAGTTTGGGGGCTCAGATCATATTCTTAAGAAGAGAGGTTGAGGTAGCTCAACTTGCTTAGTGTAACAGGGAGGAGGCTAAAGGACTAACTACAATTGCTTGAAGGGTATTTCAAAGATGAAGTACCCAAACTCTTCTCAGTTGTGCTAGGCAAAAAAACAAATTGCAGGTGAAGAAGGTCATATTGGACATTAGGAAAATGTTTTTCATTATGAGGGGAGTGGATCACTAGAATGGATTATCCTGAGAAGAATCTTCCTCCTTGGAGGTTTTCAAGATGTAGCTAGACAAAACCATGGCTGACCTGGCCAGGGATACATGCTACTCACACTTCAAAATGTGAAAAATAATCCTATAATGGCAATAGTATAACAAAAGGCATGCAGGACATAAACAAAAGTGCAAGACAAAGCTAGGCAACAATGCAAAAAGGATACGGGTCAGCTCACTAGTCACAATTCTGGAGTCTGTTGCAGATGACAAAACAAACATTAGCTAATAATATCAAGCTGTCACAAAACAAGGGAAAGTATATTTGAGTGCATAAACAGCCCTGACATTTGTGAGACATTGAAGGATTTCCTCCTGATTTATTCAGCACATACAATGTGTCAGCTGGAATATTGTATCAAGTTTTGGTCACTGTATTTCCAAAGAAATACGGATTGATAGAGAATTGAGAGTATGATAGAATTGGAAATTACAAAACACGATGCCCAAGAAGACCAAACTAAGATCATTCGGTCTAAAAAAAGGAGGTACATTTTCAAATATGTGTTGACTTACGCTCTGTCTGGTTTTAAGGACGAATAAATCTTATTGCAGAGAAGCCTTTATGCAAACAGGACAACATGCTGTGTCCCTTTGGAGCTGATTTTAAAATATCTTAGAGAAATCTTTGAAACATCTCTTAAAGAGAGAAAGAAGATGAGCAGTGATTTCCAATATCCAATACCAGCTTCATTTTAGATTATATTTTTTTTCTGGAGTTCCATTAAAGAATTAATGGTAACTATTTTCAGGTTATAGGAAGAATCAACACACAATAAAAAAAAGAATAGTGGAAGTTCACCACTTATTCAGTTGAAGCAGCTCAAAACTCTACTGCATTAAAGATACTTACTAAAAATACCAATTTGACTTAAACTAAGTTTTAAACATCAGACTTTTTTACTTTTATGTAATCCTCATTTCTAGTTCATATTGTCATGTTTGATAATCATGATAACAAATAGCACTTTCAGTAAAGCTTACCTCCAATCATCATTGTGCATTTACAAAAGAGAAAATTAGAAGAGGTGCAATTAAAATTGGATTTTGGTTTTAAACGACAACTTCCATTATGTTTACAGTGTGGAGTGCTACAAGAATTTCTCATACCTTTAAACCTAGGATGAAGGTTTTCCTGGCCTTAATGTCATTATCTCTATCAAATAGATTTCCAGTGGAAGTACCTAATCTTCAGTTTCATTCATGTACAACTAGAGGAATAGTATTGCAAGAGGCAAAACCAACATCTGTTGCTTTATTTCCAGTTCCCAACTGGCCAAAGAAGTTGTCAAAAAAAAAAAAAAAATTACTACAGTTTCTGGTTTTTAAGAAAATTACTTAATAAAGGATTCAGAAAATAAAATTATGTCTACAGTTGAGCTTGCCAAATGTTATTTATCAGATACATTATGAATTGATTTTTGTCATTTTTCATTGACTAATTTATTCAACAAATACTTATTATGATATTCAGTCAATTCTGCAACGGCTGAAATACTATCTGTCAAATAAATTATTTGATAAATAATGACAGTATTATTCAAATTCCTGAGTTAACTGAGTTTATTTATTTATTTTCAGCTAGCTGCAATATATGCCATGGAGTCAAGCTGCCTAAATACAAATTGATGATACACATTAAATGCTAAAATACATAAAGTTTCACCCCAGACACTGCTGTATTTTCCATAAGTCTCTATCTTTTAACTGTTCTTTTACAATTTATTCTTTCCTCTCATCCTTTTTTCCTTAATCTTTCTTCTTTCCACCTTATCATATAACTTTCTATATGATAATTGTTTTTCTTACATAGTTTATATCCAGAAGGTGACTCAATATCATATTTGAAAAATGCTTAGGATTTGCAATTTTTAACTATTTTTAAAGATTTAACTGCAATTTAACTACTCAGATATGAATTTGTAAAACCAGAATTCTGAGAATGAGTGTTATTTGTGTACTAGAAAATGATCTGAGTTCTGCTTCAGTTATTGTGGTTGAAAAATGAGGAATACATGGTGCAGCAACAGACAGGAAAACAGACTATTTTGAAATTAGGAAAATGTTAGTACAGACACCTGGACAGAAACCTTTCCCATGGGACCAGTGCTGAGCAAGTGGAACAAAAATATTTATCAGTAATCATGTCTCCTTTCTTTTCTGTATGCCCAATGTGAGACATCTGGAACTACATTTGTAGAATTAGTAAGTATTCACAACTGTGTCCAAAATCAATCAGAGTTAATTTTGAACACGTGCAACACTACAGAATTATTAACCTCTACAGGAAAAAAAAAAAAACAAACAAAAAAAACAAAACAAAAAAACCCCAAAAAACACACAATGCCCAGCAACATAAGAGTAGGTTTATCAAATTAAGCATAGAACGTTTAGGTACCACTTCGAAGTTTTGGCCTTTGTCACTATATGTGTCAGTCTTCCCTTCTTAAAAAGGAGCTGCCAGTGTTCCTATAAAATTTGGATATTATGCAATATTTTTTTTATTATTTCTAAAGCACTTAAATGCTGTTTGAGTCTTCTGAGTTGAAGATGAAATTAATATTTTTTTGTTCACTGTGTAGCACATAGATTGTGCATTAAATACGGCTTATGACACTTCATCAATTAAACAGGTTGAAAGGAAAGACTGAATAGTTGCCTATTGAGTGAGACAGTAACCTTCTAATACTAAACTGATTCTGTGTTGAAAGAGCAAAACCACAAACACAATAATTTCAGCTTAAGTGGACAGCATAAGTTCTGTGGTAGGGGTTTTGGGGGGGGAGGGGTGTTATTGTTCTTTATAGCATTGTTAGTCTTTTATTGTTGAGCTTTAAGGGACAAGTATACAACATGGTGCAGAAGGCTGAGCCTGGGGTGGACCTGCCACAGGTAAGGACCCATCAGAGAGAATGTCTGTTTTGCTGGCTCCTTGGTGCAGACCTGAACTGGGCATGAGAGACTGGGGCCATGGGTTGTGTGAGTGCTTAGTGTGTGTGTTGTAACACAGAAATTTTAAAGTAGAAAGAAACACAGAAATTTTAAAGTAGATATTGCCATTCACCTGCTACATCCATCCTCCTTAGTAAATAAATTACAGACTATATGCTTCTGAATACTCTAACTCTGTCCCTGTGGCCATCTCACCTAAACTCACCCTGACAATGAACAGTCTGGCCAGGTTTTAAACACACTCGACATGAGCCGGCAATGCGCACTTGCAGCACAGAAGGCCAACTGTATCCTGGGCTGCATCAAGAGAAGTGTGGCCAGCAGGTCGAGGGAGGTGATTCTCCCCTTCTACTTTGCTCAGCCTGGAAAAGAGAAGGCTTAGAGGAGATTTTATAACAACCTTCCAATACCTGAAGGGGGCCTACAAGAGAGCTGGGGAGGGACTTTTTACAAGGGCAGGTAGTGATAGAACAAGGGATAATGACTTTAAACTGGAAGAGGGCAGACTTAGATGAGATATTAGGAAGAAATTCTCTCCTGTGAGGGTGGTGAGACACTGGAACAGGTTGCCCAGAGAAGTTATGGATGCCCCCTCCCTGGAAGTGCTTAAGACCAGGTTGGATGAGGCTTTGAGCAACCTGGTCTAGTGGAAGGTGTCCCTGCTGATGGCAGGGAGGTTGGAACTAGAAGATCTTTAAGGTACCTTCCAACTCAAACCATTCTATGATTCTATGAAATAGTCTTTCTGCTCTTAGTGGTTAGGAGTAACACTGGTCCTTACCTGCAGGGGTTCTTTTCTTAGCTTGTGTGAGTTTTACACTGCTCTCAGGACTGGACGTATGCCCAGAACTACTTTAGGTCTCTTTTTATATCTCTGAACTTGTTTGTTAACTACATGACTAGCCATTAGCTGTAACAATAGAATCAAAATAGTTAAGCAAATACAAAAAGAAATGCAACCTCTTCTTAGTTGATAAACAGATAGAAACACCACTTACATATTTTTTTCAATCCAACCCCCATTGGTTAAGGCACAAATATTTACGTCAGGCAGAAAAGATTTGAGCCTATATATCTGAAATATGGAAACCTATACATTGGTGCTCTGACTCTAAGTTTATCTATATTTACATAATTACAAAATGGATAACTATTATACCATAAACTTTGTCCCTATTGCATCAGTAGTGTATCATTCTACAGTAATTATTCATAGAAGATTGATTTAATAGTGTTATATCCAATAAAATCAACAGAAGTTATTCATGGGGAGACCCAGGGAAATCAAGTCAGAATGGAGTTGGAATGATTGACACAGCGATTAGGGAAAAAAGATAAGGGAGACCCTCCAGTTGAGTAGTCACAAGGTTCAGAGTGGACCCCCTTGCTTTCTAAACTCCTTCTCAGAGAGGGGTCTTGGTGCAGCTGAATCTACTCCTAGTCCCAGACTTGCTCAACGGTTTATGACTAAGGGATTAGTTGTAGGGACTTCAGTGTGGTGCTTTAACATGTGATTATGTGTTTCGTGTGATTTTGAGGTAGCAGCAATTTAAGGTTCATTAACACTATTATAGTAAATCACAAACTTAATCAGTCAATCAGCAAAATGTTATAATTGACACAGCAACTTAGTTAAAGACTTAGCAGAGTTCACTAAGTTATATCACATATACACACACACACACACAGACATATAGGTGTAAGTATAAATATAGAGGTTAACCAATTTTTAAGATTTTTCTTTTAGTGTGGGTTATAATAAATTTTTGGGAACCAAACTATTCTAGAAATTCTACAAAATCAAACTAGATGAATAACTCTTACCCTTCTTACCCTTCACCGACTTCTATCATTGATGGTTATTCTCTTTGTCAGCTTTGTGGCAGGTGATTGTTTCTGTTGTCTGGTGTTGGACAGTAAAATCTACCCTAAAGGTGTCCCAAATCATGCAGTGAATACAGGTAGCAGCCTGCTGCAGTCCTGGAGAGCTCTCAAGGGCCTCACTTAGGATCAGTATTTAAAGAATCGCAAGATCATTGCTTTTGGTCAGATTTGGGGGTTTTTTTGTTGTGGTTTTTTGGGGGATTTTGGGGGGGTTTTTTGTGGCTTTTGTTCTCATTAGATAATTTTGGCAGCTTGCAGAGCGGTCTGTGATCCATGCAGGAGGGGTCTTGGGTACATTTCTCAGGCAACAGGACCACCAGGTGCAGTTACAGAGTGCCTCATCACCCCAACTTGCTGTATTTGTATGTAGGACAAGAAGGTACCAGATTGCTTTGAATCACTACTCCAGCAAACAAGATCAGAAAGTGCCAGGCTGTCCCAGCCCACTGCACTTGATTGAAACAAGAACAATGTAAGGTGCTGTTGACAGAACAATGTGGCTCAGGGTGGGGGTTCTGCACCACCACAGGCCACAGCCAGGGAGAGAGATCATGCAGGGGACAGTTCTGCGCTGTCATTTTTTGTGCACAGCCTTGTAGACAAATAAGCTCTAGGAGACATTGCCTTCCAGATGATCCAGTGCTGGTCTGAGTCGTGCAGCTGTCTGTCTTGACACATCTGGTATACATATGCATATTTTTCGTATTTTATACAACCTTTGATCTGTAAGGTCACATTATGAAAAGAGGGAGAAAAACAACAAAAAAAAAGAAGATTCAGCAATTATACCAAGAAAAAACTGTTACAAATATGTATGCAAATTTCCTTGGTGGGAGTTTGCTGTTTCAAATATATGGCAAATTAAAGGTCTCACTCTACCTGTTTTGAAGCACCCTGCACTGCAACCTAAGTAAATGGTCAAATTCTGCTACCCTCCACTGATGTGAATCAGTGGCAATTGTCCTGATAGATGAGATGTCTGCAGATTTACTTCAGTAAACAAGGCGAGCAGAACTTGGTCCATGGGGAGTTGAAGGTAGTCTTCATCTTGCAGGAACAGAGCCAAAGTCTGGGCATTTCCACAGCTGAAGAAAGTAGACAAAGCATATGCTGCCTCTTATGAACTAAATGTCACTTGTCTTCTAAAGCTGTCTTTACTGTGAGGTTGCTACTGCTTGTTTCCCCGCAGTCCCCATAGTAACTATAAAAATTTCATTTCTACTCTAAATATTTAAATGCCAGTCAGACCTGTTAACATTTTGGAGAGTAAACACAAAGGAGCTGTGTGTGATTACTCTACACCATTCCAGGCCTCACTGGAAGGTTGTACCAGCTGTAACTCTTTCTATGTTTTGGAGTATAGAGATTTCTTAGTGATTTCAAATCTAATGTGTTCTGAGATAATTTAATTGTTCCAACAAAAGCTAGTTACAACACATTAATGAGCAGTTGGGTACTGGAGTGATGGGTTTTTTTGTTGCAAATTGAAACATTTATGAATCAAGGACCATCACCTCATTAGGGAGTTAGACTTTTTCAAACATTTCCAGTGTTTGAGCTGACATCAGTTTAATTATTAGCATTTGTATTGCACATTATGTTTTTTTTCTATGTTGTGATTAAATTCAAACATACAAACAGAAACTTTCCCAGGTCACTGAAAGTCAGTGGTTTCTAACAGTCACTGCAATTACTGTGTAATTGATCTTACAAGTGAATTCAGAGGTTCTCATCCATATAACACCACTATTGTGATAGTATAAAAATATGTGAAGACATGATGCTGATCGCAAAGGCCTTATAGTCTAAATGAAATTAAATATGACCAAAAATGGTAAACCAGGAAAGATAAAAGATTGATCTGAATGCTGAATTTAACAAGAAAATCACATCAATTTACAAATTAAATATAGTCCAAATGTGTAATTCCAGAAATCTTAAAAGTGGTTTCCATAATTGTCTTTTCTTATAAAAAAAAATGGAGTTTATTCTAGGAGGAATAATGAATACCTTTAGTGCTAATAATAATCTGACTATTTTCCTTCTCAGAAAATCTGCATGGTTTAATATTGTTTTCTTCATATAATTTGTTGGCTTAATTCATTATAAAGCAAACAGCCTGAAAACGCCACATCTAAAAATTAAGAACATTGCTCTAAGTGCATTTATATTGATCTCAGACCACTCTTATTGAACACATCAGCATAATATTAGTGCCATAGGCACATGTTTCAGTACAAAATCAATTTTATCTACTTTCATACTTGAAATCATATTTTTTTAATGAGAAACCCAAGAAAATACTTTCTGAAACAAAATAACTCTGATCCCTCTTTAGGAGTTCCATTAATTTGTAATGTTCTTTAGACCCTGAAATTTGTTCCATTTTATCCTTTCAATCAACAGTGACTCTCAAGAAAAAATTATTCGGGCAAGTTTCTCTAGATTCCCTAACACACCAATCATTACAGAAAATAAAAATATACTTTAAACAACCTCAGCATGGTTATACCCACACAAGGTGTCTAACAGAAATTTAATATCTGTGCAAAGCAAATAAATATTTCTGCTTTTTATTTGAATGGAAGATGGCTGAAAAGAATCATACATTTATTTAACGTATTTTTATAGCTTTTATTAATTGAATCTAAAAATTGGCAGCATAAGTCTGTTTGATCTATAACATAGAAGTGCAAATCTACCGCGCCAGTATTAAAAAAGCAGTGACTAAAAAATAATGACATTTACATTAATTGCACTATTTTTTCTCTCTTACTTGACAAAATACTGTTATAAACTTAACTCTTACCATAAAATACTCAAAGAGCCGGTGTTTACTGAGCATCATTATTTGAAAAGGTAAAAACTGGAGTATTTAAGGCAGCTTTAAGCCCCACCTGTGGCCTCCTGAGGGACCAATAGCTTTATAATAATAATGACAGCTACAAATAGCACTCACCTTATCTACTGGCCCCTCCTTGCACTGCCAAAAATGTCTGTCTTGTGTTTATGTGTGTTCTCCTAGAAAAATGTAAAAGTCTTGATGACTGATGTGAAAGAGGTCTGTATGTATCTGAGATCAATAGCAGTGTCTTGTTTTGAATGCAAGTTACACTATTCACAGAAGTGCAGTGTTCAGTCAATGAAAGAATTATTCTTCCTCACTTGTGCTGGCATCTAAAATGAAGGAAATAATAAAGAGTGAAACCTCACTATCTCTTTCAGACATTTTGTTTGAAACCTACCAGGCCTTCAAGCAAGATCGCAATTTGTGATTTGTTTTATAGAACAAGACAGAAGATTGTACTCTGTAATAGATCAGACATCATGATTTTGTAATTTTTTTGAGTATTCTCAGGCATAATGGAAACTATAGATTAAATATCTAAATAAATTAAAAGATATAAAAAAGACAAAAAGAAAATAAAACATTTTATCTTAAAAGTCTCTCCTTCTCCTTTGGTCTCACTTGTAATAGAAACAGTATGCTGGAAAAGAAACCATGGAGATAGTTTGAGGAAAATACGGAAGAAAATGTAAGGACAAAGAAATACTCTAGAATGGCTAAAGAGTAAACACTTACATTTACATTTAGAAACAAAGTTTTTATCACACACAAAGGAAAGGAGAGAAAGCAGAAGCTTTAGAGTTTCTCTCAGGTGCTATTTGCCTGAATCAGAAACTATTGCTTTCAAACAAAAAAACCCCTAGATCAATTACATCAAAGCCTTAAGCTAGGGCACAGTAGATGGGTCAGAAAATTAATAATCAGGGATGATTTTTCATCTTATTCTGGCTTGAATGTGATTTGAGTTAGTAATGAAGAAAAGCTAATTTTTTTTTCCTGGTTGTTTATTGGGCTGTGAAACTCTTATGGAGAATAATTTCATATGCATTCAGCTTGCAATGGACTGTATTCCACATGAGATCTGTACACAGTAATCCCAGTAGAGCAGCTAAGGATTAAAGAGACAACCTGCCTCTCTGAAATAGTTCTAGCTCAGGGCAAGGCTGACAGAAACAGCAGTACAGAGATTTATACCGTTCCTGAGCACCCTATGTCATTTGGGGAGGCAGAAGCAGGGAACAGAATGAAACAATATTCCTTATAAATAAAACAAAAACCTACAGTATGTCTCCTTACCAGCTGACCAGCTAAAATAGTTTCTCATTCACCTATACTGACAGATGACTTCCTCTGATCTTGACAAATTGTTTTTGGTCCATTGAGGCAAGATTCTATAGGAATTAAAGTATGAGTAAGGCAGAAAGAACAAACTCATTTTTGGTAACCTTAGTGTTTATAAAATGGGATTGATAATAACTGTAGATTCAGAAATTAATTCTAGTGAATTATAAACCATTTTTTTCAAGGATGTTGTTTTATAATCATAATTATTTAAAAAAAAAAAATAAGAAATTGTTTTACCCAGAAAGTAAAGCAGCCATTTTCACTAGGAAAGCTGATCTACTTGTCTGCTTTCAATCTTCTTATTTTTTTAAATAGAATACACAGGAAAGAGTAAAATAAAGGGCAAGGATATGATTAATTTTAAAACAGAACAAGAAGAACAAGAAAAACAAATAAAAAATTATTGTAACTGGTGATAATTTTCAGGTTTTTTATTTTTAAAATATTGAACAATTAAAGTGTGAAGGGAAAAAAAAAAAATAAAAATTACCAAATGTGAAATAAGAGAACCACTATTCCTAAAAGAGAACCTGATGAAATCTGAATAAGAGAGTAAGGGACTTTTACAGCATCTAGTTATTTCAAAATAAAATTGAACTAAAGATCAGAAAACATCTTTCCAAAGGCCATTAACTCAAAATCTATGACTTATATTGTATTAACTCCCAACAGAACCCTCTTTATGAGCAAAATCTTGTCAGAGTAGTTGTAAAAAGAACAAATAAAAGGTCATGTCTCAACTGTGGAAGGCATCACCATATAGAGATGCCCCAATAAGCACTGAAAGCATTGGTAGAGCATAGCCTTAAACTCAATGGTCTTATTAACTTGGACCCCAGAAAGAAGGTAGACATATTTATATAACATTGAGTCCTGGATAATTAATCTTACCCCTTAGCCAGACTGTAAGGTCCACACTGATGCACCAAAAAGTCTGTGCTATTTCTTTTTCAAGAGCTGACTTCAAGAGCTCACCTGGATAAAGATGTACAGAGAATTTCTATATCTAGCTGCAGTCACATTCTGTTAAGCCTTAATTTACACTGCATCATAAGTGTGGTAAAATGAAAATATACTGGATCAATACATATGATTCATGACCTCTCCCCTGTCCTTAGATATTTAGATCATAAGCATAGAATAGCAAAGATTCATCAAAAATGTGGTGAAAAAAAGATAGTAAAAATAAATAGAAAAAGTTAGTGGCAGCTGAGAATTATCATGTTTTCCATGCATGAGAATCGTAGAATAGTTTGGGTTGGAAGGGATCTTAAAGATCATATTTGCCATGTACAGCTTCTACTAGACCAGGTTGCTCAAAGGCCCATCCAACTGCCTTCAACACTCCTGTATGCATTTGGCCTTGCTGAACTTCATGAGGTTCACACAGTCCCACCTCTCAAGCCTGTCAAGGTCCCTTGGGATGGCATCCCTTTCCTCCAGCACGTTGACTGCATCACACAGCTTAGTGTCATTGGCAAATTTGCTGAGGGTGCACTCAATCCCACTGTCTATGTCACTGACAAAGATGTTAAACACTGCCGGTCCCAATACCAATCCCTGAGGAATGCCACATGTCACTGGTCTCCACTTGGACATCAAGCCATTGCAACTCTTTTAGTGTGACCATCCAGCCAATTCCTTATCCACCGAGTGGTCCATCTATCAAGTCCCTGTCCCTCCAATTTAGAGATCAGGATGCCATGCAGGGCAGTGTCAAATGCCTTGCACAAGTTCAAGTAGATGATCTCTCTTGCTATTCCCTTGTCCACCAACACTGTAACCCTGTCATAGAAAGCCACCAAATTTGTCAGACACAATTTGCCCTTAGTGAAGCCATGCTGGCTGTCACTAATCAACTCCTTATTTTCCATGTGCCTTAGCATAGTTTCCAGGAGGATCTGCTTTGCACAGAGGTGAGACTGACTAGCCTGTAGTTCCCTGGGTCTTCCTTTTTTCCTTTAATATTAATCTGCTTTCTTGGGTCCCTCTTCCCTCCAGGGCTTTATCCCATGGTACTCTAACAAGCAGGTCCCTGAAGAAGCCAAAGTCTGCTCACCTGAAGCCCAAGGTAGTGAGCTTGCTGTGTGCCCTCATTGCTGCCCTAAGCATCTTGAACTCCATCATTTCATTTAATCTGCATCCAAGACTGCCCTTGAACTTTACATTCCCCACCAGCCCCTACTTGTTGGTGAGAACAAGTTCCAGCATAGGTCCATAGCACCTTTCCTCTTTGGCTCCTCTATCACTTGAAGAAGGGATTTATCATCAACACATTCCAGGAACCCGCTGGATCGCATATGCTCTGCTATGTTGTTCCTACAACAGATATTGGGTGGCTGAAGTCCCCTATGAGGGCCAGGGCTTGTGAACATGAGGTTACCCCTATCAGTCTATAGAAGGCCTCATCCGCTTAGTCTTCCTGGTTGGGTGGCCTGTAGCAGACCCTCATTATAGTGTCACCTGGCCCTGCCCTCCCTTTAATCCTGACCTATAAGCTCTCGGTTAGATTCTCATCCATCCCCAGGTGGAACTCCATACACTCCAGCTGGTCACTGACATAGAAGATGATGCCCCCTGCCCATCTCCCCTACCTGTCCTTCCTAAACATCCTAAAAATAAACAGAGAAAGGTAGTGGCTTTTTTTTTTTTTAAATTGATATGTTTATCTTGATAAAATATTTGTATCTTCACCATATTGACACTGATACAAATAACATATATGCATGCACACATTTATATTTTAACCTACATTTTAGGTTTTAAAATCAGGAATTTAGGGAGTATGGTGGCATCCTAAAACGAGGGAGCTGCCTAGAACTAATTGGAAGGTTATGTATGATTTTATTGCACCTGTAATAAAGCCATGAAAAGGATCAAATAAATTTCAGTAATCCCTTCAAGTACTTTGTTTAAAGACCACAAGATCAAGTATTCATTTGCCTCCACTTCATGAAAAGAGTTTCTGAAAACCACTTAATGAACAGAAATGTGAGAAGGAAAAAAGACATCTAGACTACAACATGTGAGAAAGACACGTAACAGGGGTTATATGGAGCTCATTATTATGTCATATTTGCGGAATGGTTATAGCTCATTTGTTCTAAGTTTAACATGAACAGCTCGTTTCATAATGCAAATATATTTTTAAGGGGATGTAAAACAAGTAAGATTTATATTTTTTCAGCTATTTATTGGAGAATACAGATATTTGCATATAAATCTTACAACATGCATGCATGCACACACATATACTCTGTGTGTGTATGCACATATGTATCTCACCATTATTGAAACTGAAAATGCATTCTGTATAGTAAAGTTTTCTGACAAAATAGATATAATTTTTCACAGTTCAGATTACTATGTAACTGCATTGTTTAAAATAGACTAAGCAAATTATTGCAACAGCCCGAACTTCAGGTTCAGAGATCTTGGATGTGGATCTCACAGAGTACTGTAAACCTAAGAATAACATTTTTGCTTTCTGGCCAGTCCATAGTGCCAAGAAAAAAATGACTTATCAATAAAAGAAGATTCTATAGGTTAACAATACTGTGGAACTAATAAGAAACAAAAGATTTGATTTACAACCATTCAAGATGGAATGGTATCCACACTGTTTCTGTACTCACGTCTCATATGCCTGTTCCAAAGAAAAGAAACACCTCTGTGGAGTCAGACCTTTTGCATTCTGCTATGAATGGGTAGTCATACTCACCATATGCCAATCATCTTACACCATCACCCTTCCTGGTGTTGAATTCATGAGACCAAGCCCCATATATATTTACATTTCCAAATAACACCAGTACTCTAAGAAGAAAAAAATAAAAGCAATTTAAAAAATGGAAAGAGGTCATACAGGTTCCTTGAGCACCTATTATCTAGGAAATTTTTATTCGGGTAAGTAATAGCTGCTTTTCAACAGCTACTAAATTCCAGGTATGGTAGCTTTCTTAGACCCTGATATATAAATATATATCTGTTCATATTTTCTTCCTAGCATCATGTAACTCTGAGAGCTGTCAGCGAGAAAAATTGAGGAAGTAAACAAAGAAATAAAATATCTCTAGTTAGAAATTACTATTTCATTGGTTCAGTTTTAAATATATTATTAAGTGCGTAGAACTACCTAGAGGAACACTTCTGGGAAGATGTGGTTTTTGCTCTCAGCTGTAGAAGATGCTATTTTCATTGGCTTCTGATTGCTTAATCTGACTTCTTCATGGCATGAGCCACGAGAACAAATGCATAGGAGTACAGACATATCATATGCTGAAATGTGTCTTTTGAAAAATGACGGGAAATCTGTAGATTTTCTGCTGAATTAAGTCCATGACTATTAGAGGATTGCATCTGAATAATCACAAATTAATAGTGACCTCTAAGCAGAGGTTTGCAATATAATTTTATACATGTGCTACGGCATATTTAAATATTAAGTATTAGTAATATGAAAAATGCACATACATTAAATTTAAAACTTACTAATATTTATCTCTATGCAACAGAAAGCTCAACAAAAAAAGAAAGTAAAACAGAATAACAGAATAATGAGTTGAAATTCCAGGCAGTAACATTTTTTTCCATATTTGCAACATACTTGACTGCAAAGGTCTACATATCACAGTAAACATTGAGGTTGCCTTCATTGCATGTAATAGAAAACTGACCATAGCTGTATCATAGTCATCATATTTCATATAATACACTTACAGCAAAACAGTAGCTCATATTTTCACTACATCAGAAGCTGTCTCTTGACAGCAGTCAATAGGAGCTGGATATAAGTAATTGGCTTAATAATACTGAAAGGAACGCAGTTCTACCAGATCAACAGATGAAAGGGAGAATAATTTCAATTTTAGCCAATTAGGATATCAAATGGGCAGCAGGAGGTGTAGACAAATTAGGAGAGAGTGAGGAACAAGACATATGTATCCCATAGTTTTAGTGGAAAATACAATAAATGAGTAGGTTTTGCACTGGTTTTCAACAAGGTAAGTATTACTGTTTTATATTCTCATTGATTCAAATTCAATGCATGCTTTGGGATACTTTTCATTCCTTAAGGAAAGCAAAATGTTTTAATTTAGCCAAGTGAAAAACAATAAGTGCAGTAAGATAATAAAGGAAGAAAGAAAGAAAGAAACATTGCTTTACAGTCACTTTAGCAGCAGCTTCTCTCCATAGCAACCATTTCTTGATTCAGTGGTAAAAATGCTTACAGAAGTACCAGCTCATTGAGCTCATGTTTCTGCTTGGCACATTAGGAAGGTTGTGTTTCCTTTAGCATCTGAACATACCAAGGAAATGCTCCATTGGTCTTACTCTAGTTTCTTTTAGTACACCAAGAGAAAAGCTTATATTGTTGGGCTTTGTTTAAATTAGTTTTGTTTCAATGATGGCTGGCTGGTGAGTGAAGTCAGTCTAGTTTCTCCTTAAGAGCTCAGTCATTAAAATGCTAAAGTTCTCCAGTGGATCCCAAAAAGAATTACTTTACCTTCAACAAGAAGAAAAAGAACAGATGGGAAAGGAAAAGGTGTATGGTAGAAAAGGAATAAGTCCTGCTATACAGGTGTCTCACCAGCTATATTGGAGATTAACTCTCTACTGTTCCTTGGCTGCTATCGTCAGCACCCAACTGTTCTAGTCTCACAGTTCAGCCCATATCTTTTAAGTACAGAAACAAATACCCCTTGAGTATGAATTTTATCTATTTATGCTGTGACAAATACAGATGAGAAAATGAAAACAGGACTCTAAACAATACAAGCATGTGCATGAGTAGTTGTCTGGAATAATACCCATTTTATTGGAACATACATTCTTACCAAAAAGCCAGATAAAGAGAAATGCTGGCAGATACTTGTGATTGTACTGTTGTTGTTTTCAATCTCCAAGCCAAGAAATTACACATTTGCTATCAGCTTTTCATAGATGAGGTGCAAAATTAACATCCATAGATGAAATTTAAAATATTGCAGCCAGATCTATCCCCAGAAAAATGTGTGTAGTCCTACCTTAGTTGAAGTAAAGGAGACGAAAACTGTGTAGACTCAACCATCACGTCTGCAAAGGATGTGGAAGTAAATTCTGGTGTGGTAAAAACAAACATTCTGTGAGCTTATCTACATCTTTGACATCTTTCCCAGAGCAAAAGTGCAGTAGAAGGCTTGTAAGCTGATGGTGATCTGTCAGAATATGTTC
>NW_010303054.1:22146-32632 GCF_000700745.2 Antrostomus carolinensis
CCTGCTTCCTACCTATAAAGCCCCACATAGAAGAAAATAGTTCACAATATAGTGGAGGCAGGGAGACCTGAGTTTCTTTATGGAAGCACCAAGTGAGCTGGGCTTAAACCTTTTATGGCCCAGAAAGCAGAACGAAGATTGTTCTGTATTGGCTGAAAAATTTCAAAACTTCAGACTTCTGGAATGCTGTTTTATTTTGCATATTAAATGAGATATTTTTATAGCCATGTAAGAAGACACAAGAAGCATGTTTCCTATCATGATTATGACTTTAGTGTCTGTTTTGTTTTTGTTAAAATCCAGTGACTCTATTATTGCTGCGATACCATGATGCCATGAGTTATTGTGATGTGCTGGATTCACAGCTGAAGTTAGTTGGACAAGCAAGAGTTCTGTTCCTGAGAAGGAGCAGGACTTAAAGAAGAAGACAGTATACTGAGTAGAACCATCAATACTTAATCTTTTACATTATTCATTTTTATATAAAATTCTACTGTTGGACAAGCTAGGAAGGTATTTTGAAGTTGTAACTGGAGATACCACATAAAAAACCATAGTTTATAGAATAACTAAAAGATCTGGCAGAAAGAATTAAGGGAACTGATGTTTACACTATAAGCTTTGGTTGCAAAGCTAAACAGCTGAGGGGAACAAAGTACATCCTTAAATACAACATTTTGAACTCTCTGTAGGTTCAGGAATGCAAGATCAGCAAGACAAATAGCTTGTCTACTACTCTTATTTTAAAAATTCTTTTTATTTCAGAAGAACTGCAAAAAAAGATTTTCGATTGAGCATTTTTTCCTCCTAAGCTAAATTCTAGAGCAAAACTTTTCAGCAAGGCCTGAGTCATTGATAAAACAAGTGGCTAGAAATTAAATGGAAACATTAATTAGAGTTATGCTGACAAATCAGAATAAAAATGGATTCAATACTGCACAGAATCCTAAAGTTAGAAATATTTAGAGCACTGCACAGTTGTTATTTTAATTAAAAAAAAATGTTCTAGCTATTTTAAAGAAAAAAAGTCTAATGATCAAACAAGTAGATCTAAATCTGAAAAAAATCCTCTGCATTGTAAACTCCAGCAATTGTTGTTCTGTGCACGAATTCCTGAAAAAGCAGAGACTAATACTGAATGCAACACAAAACCAGTAACACATCAATAAACATAGCACAAGAATTCTGTTTTCCTCCCAGATGTTTCTACATCTTAGTTCCACATTACATTGGGGAAAACACTCCTAGATTTTTCAAATGTTTTTTATTAAATATAAATGTTAATAAATTACATAATATTTATACAAAAGTGGCTTAAAGGAGGGTTATTTAGGTTGAAAAGCTCAAATATTAAGACATCACAGACTTACACTTCTTTGGACAATTGTCATTCCTTTGTCATGCTTATGCAACATGACATGACCTTCAACTTCAGGATCACATATATTCACCACAGGCCTCGCTTGGGACTAAAGCTGTAAAAGAAAATGCAAGTGTGATCCTTTGACTGTTTGCCTTTACAATTGAAACGCTTCTGGACATCTTACGATGTTTTTCAGTTTTCCTTTAGCTATATATTTGTGTGGTTAGCAGCTTCCTTTTTAGAATTTACACTCAGAATAAATTAAGCATCTTTTTTTCTATTTGGTTTCACTTTGCAGTAAGCTCGTACAAGCTCAGGAGCCTCTGGGACAAATTATCTTCATGTTTTTCTTAATGCTTTTCTTAATGCCTCCATAACTGTACCTGAGTTTGCATACTTCATACAATACAGCATAACACTAGTCAGTACTCGTTTTCCCTAAAATATTTCTTCCATCTAAACCACATGGTTTTATTGAAATTTAAAGGTCTTCTCAAAGAACCATAAGAAATTCTGTCTATGCAGAAATTTCACATAAACTCCTTTTCCAGCCATTACATATGGCTTTCCATAGATGATATAAAGATGCAAACACTTTAAAAACCTTGTCAGTGCTCACCAGATAGGAAATAAAAATGATAAATTAGTTTCTAAATTTTAGAATTCTAAATTAAATTCTAAACAGTTGCTAAACTGTTTTGATATTTCAGTGTTGCCAGGCTCTTCCTTTAACATCAACAGGATACTCAGCAAGAAACTGTGCCCTTCTTGGGATATTAGAGGTGTGATCACTAAAGGATGCAGAGGATTGCTGTTTGAAAACCAACACTACTATGTCAGTGTATTTTTAGCAGTTTTCTTCTTTCTTTGCAAAAAGGAAATACAGGAAAATGGTGTGTGCTAATGGATAGATTGCCAGCAGGAGTATCATTGAGACCATTTACCAAGATAACATTTCTCTTCCTGAAAAATGTAGAGGAAAGCTGTTAAATTCAAGTCTGTTCCTGTGCATAATGAACTTATTCTGCTGTCATATTGTTCTGACTGATGAAGGGATTATAAATTATTCTTAGGTATGTGCTCTTACCTCTGTTATTTGCAGGTATTTTGAAAGTGTTTTGAACATTTATTATGCCTATAATATAAGCTCCCTAAGCTGTTCATTACCTGATGGGAATAAAAAGCCTACATAATGGCAACAGAAGGAACATCTCTGTAAACGTAGGTTTTCAGCTGTAACATCAAATTGAGTTGGCTGTTTGCTTTATCTCCTCTCTTTTCCCATAGCTTCTAGACTTTATGACTTAGTCACTTTTAATTTACTTTTAGTTTACCATTTTTATTTCCCCCCACAGGCATTATATCTTTTTGATGTTGGATTTTTTTAGTGTCAGATAACAGCTTCCTCCCCAAAAATAGTTTTCCAAAATATATCCTGGCAATTAAGGCCAAAATTCTTCAAATCAGAGATGCCTTGTAGTTGCCTTGATTTTTGAGTGCCTGTTTATGCCTGAATTTCTCAGACAAAAAGCATAATGATCCTGGTGAACATAATGGAGAGTGTGGCACTTACAGAAATCAGAGACAAACATCTGGCACTTACCTTTATTGCAATGGGCCTTTATCCAGAACCCACTGCAGTTAGCTTGGTTAACTTCATATAACTTGGTTATCTCAAGATAACATGTTGGTGAACATTTTGTTAGCTTAAAATCAAGGTTTCATAAGGGTATTCACCTGGTTCCCTGATTTAAAATTAGGGTGTCATTTTCAAAATCAATTTAAAAATTACAGCATGGGAAACAGACTGCAGCTATTAAGATATTTGTCTACCAACATATTTCTGTCCTTTCTGGTACGTCTTCTAGCACACAACCAGGATAAGGTGAACGTGACTCTAACCAGCCACTGCCAGCTTAGTATTTGGTAACTAATTCTTGTTGCAACATTGAACACTTCTTGTTTCCCTTTCCCCTTAAAAGTGGGAAAATAGCTTTACTTTCTTCCTTAGACTATTAGATTTTAAACATTTAAGTTTGTTCATTTATTTTTTTTTTTTAATTTTTTAAATTCCCTGCACACTGTAGTCAGCTCTGGCTTCCTCAGCAACCTATTTGCACATGTAGGACACGTTGAGTATCAGTGTTTCACCATTCAGTGAAGATGCCTGCCAGGGAGGTAGGGTGCCAGCAGTGGAAACTAGTTTCATCCACCTCTTCTATCAAATTAGGCAGCTTTGACACAGATGATAAGTTCTTGCCATTCTACTGCTATGCATTTTAAAAATTTAATTGTAGGGAGCTGCTGACAAACCAGAACTATGTCTTTGTGTTATGGAAACTGCTATTCTTATAATTTGCTGATAATTTAAGAGGATCTCTAGAGAAATGGAGACATTGTAGGGTAATTTGTACATAAACCATCCTTTTCTCCTTCAGTGGCTCTTCATTCAGCAAGGCTCATTTTGTAAGTAGAGGACAGATCTTCCTCTTTGAAATACAGTGATTTCCTTTATGGTCAGCTTCAGGAAGGTCACCAAGTGATGCCAGGTACTTGGGAAGCACTCCTGGCTGTTTATGTGAGGTCCAGAACAGCCCTGCTGAATAAAAAAAATGAAAGAAATAAGAATTAACTTCATAGGAAAGGACAAAACAATTACCAAATACAGCAGGATCAAAGAAAAACATTTGTGACTGCGTATGAATCACACAACAGCACAAAACACTAGACTGTGCTCAAGGGTAGGTCTGAAAAACCTCAGAATTCAGAGCTTTTCAGCATTTGCCTCAGGTGTACAAAAGGCTGTAGGAGAATTAAGTGAAAAATGTGTAATATTTTAATGAAAAATGTTGGGTTTGGTAAAAATATGAGCTTTTAGAGATGCTTAAGAATTCAAAGATAAAGCAGGAAAAACAAATATTAAAAAGGACAAAATAGAAAAAAGATTCTTTAACCCATTTGTTCTCACTAATATGTAAAAGAAAGTAAAATATTCAGTGTAAACTATTTAAAATCTCACATATATAACTCACAAGTAACAAAATTCAAGAGCGATTAATTATTTTTTTTTTTAATTTCACATTTCTTTGCCTCTATTTTCTGACTAATCTGAGACCATAACCTTTAAATGCATTTCTTGGTGTAAGGCAAGCTTTTAAAAATTTAGAGGTTTACAAGCTGCTGTAAAACACATAGGAAAGATAAATTAATAATGAATATTACAACTGAATAGTATCTTACATTTATTGTATAATATGTAATTACCTGTGCCACAATATAGGTAAGAATATTACCTGTTTATTAATATGTTCTCAAAGGTCATTACTCACTTTCTCTCCTGACTCATGACAAAATTTATATGACTGTGGATTTCTTTACTACGACAATGTTGAGTGGAAAAGATCAATAGGTAAGTATTCAGGAAACTGAACTTTTAGGGTCACTCAGGCAAAATTTCTGACTGGAAGACTTTTCAGAAAAAAAATGGAATACTATGCTTTGTGCCAATTGTACATTATACTCTTCTTTGTACAGGCTCAGAAAGTTTTGCTGATGAGTAAGGCTATTACATGACCATGTGTGATACTGTTTTTGTTTTTTTCCTGTTACACATAATTATTTTTCTGAACAGAATTTGAAAAATTTGTGCATTTTCAGGAGTCTAAGGACATCTTGCAGTTTGATTTGGCTCCTGGATTTCTGGAGACAAGAAATGACATTAGAATTGGATGTCACATGTACAGTAAAATAATTTGATGCACTCAAAATCCTATTTAATTATTCACATGTTTTCCATGTGCAGGAGTAAGTCAGACACCTTAGATTCACAGTACCTTTATCACACTATATGCATGCACGTAATTCTATCATGGAAATTCTGGACATAAAACCCATTGCATTTAAGAAGAGGTACAGTGTAAAAGTTCCACATGCTCTCTGCTCATCCATTCACCTGTTGTGCAAGGGAGTAGTGAACCTGTAGAATCTGTCTCGCCACTCTTTTTAGAGTTGGTAGATATGTCTATACAGAGAAATACGAAATACTTTGACACATTAGGGAATGCTGAAGATTGGAGTTGAATAATTATGATAGTTGTTTTTATTTGATTTTTAACACTCCCCTAAATTACTTTTTAGTCCTCCATATCAAATTCTCACAACGGTCATTTCCTGGAATCACAAATTCTACCCCTAAACTGTTAAACAATGAATAAATATGAGGAAAGTGTTACCTGTTTCAGCAGCATAAATACAACAAACACTTTTTCATCATGTCAGTACCAGTCAGTACAATGTAAACCATATTAGTTGCTTTTATTAAAGAAAATGCTTCACATTTGGATGCACGGATGCAAATACAGACAATTACACCAGAATTTAATCTTACTGGAACTGAGTCCTTGCATCTCTATAACCAAGCAACTGAATTATACTTACCGAGATATATTCCAGAAACAAGCTTTCTTTTGGCAGCTAGAACTTCTTCCAAAAGAAGATTGAATTTTTATGAGCTGAATATCTCATGTCCCTTAGGACTTGTTTAGGTTGCTGTTCTGCTTTTTTATTTGTTTTCCAAAGTGAAAATTCTTACTGTTCCTAGTATCTTGTGTGGAATCTTTTTTTCCAGTTTGAGATTCAAATCTACAAAATTCCATGTTCTTTATTTTGTGAAGTAAATTCCCCAATGCTTCTGAGGCAGTCCTTCAGCACAGAAGGACAAAGATGGCAGATGTATCAGCAGAGATAAAGTACAATGGAAAAATCCTCTTCTATACATGCATGCACAGTAGGGTTCTCACCCAGATGCCTAGTACATAAATTGGCAGTGGAGTTGTGTTTCCTTTCCCACTTCAGTATGTCTCTTTGCCTTGAGAAAGCTGAAAGAGATTTGCCATGGTGGTGATGGGGAAGCATTTATTCCTCTTTTCTATCCCATCAAACAAAGCCATATGACCTACTTCATTTTAAAGCCTTCCAAGATCTATCCTTACATAAAGAAAAAAAAAAATATTTGTGCAGTTATAATACTTAGTCTGCCACAAACTTACACTTTAAATTCCAACAAGCCTCTGAAACTAACATAAGAATCAGAGCATCAGCAATAAGGGTCCTTCAAGAACATGAGAATCAATAGGATATTGCTGCAGGAGTGTCCAACTGTTGCCCAGATTGGTATAATTGTACCAGAACATGAGAACAAAATGTCAGCTGGGTAATCTTGCTCTCCATTCAATACCAGTTTGACCCGGACACAAACATACCATCAATTGCTGGGCACTCTGAGGAAAAACATGATTAAGGTATTCAATGACCAGATGAGACAAACAAGAACAATTAGTAACTTTTTTTTTTTTTTTAAGAAAAACAACCCTACTAGAAAATACTGAAAAAAGGTTTTAGTAAGCCCAGGACAGAAGCAACCAAACAAAACAAAAAACCCCACCTTTTAGGAGACATGATATTAATTTTCAAATACACAAAAAGTTACTGCAAAGCACGCTTACTTTTCCTCCTAGTTCTTGAAGATAGAAAGAGAAATACTGGGTGTCAGAAAGATTGTGGAATCATAAAAGAAACATCGGGAAACACTTTCTAAAAAGTACAAGGATATACTCCCAAAGGATCCTATGCATTGGAGAACAGGAGTGTATCTGTGAGGAATCTCTCAGTCCATTTGTCTATCTGTCTGTCTACTGGAATACAGTGTCAAAGACAGATTAACTAAAGCACTTTTTTTTTTTTTTTCTCTGAATGACATTTTTCCATTTTAGCTCTGTTTTATATGAAGAAGCATTTTCAGTCTCTGCTGTCCCTGCCTGTCAAAGGAAAACTGTAGGCAACAGCTAGCTGATCAGAAGTCGATATGACAATTAGAACAGAGCAGCAATTGACAGAGCTACAGCAGAGCAAAACCAGAGTAAAGTGAACACCACATTCTGAATCTTGACTTTTCTAACCATAACATAGTACAGTTTTACCTAGGGCTTTCTTTAAGATCAGATGAAAATATGAGACAATAAGCTTAAGAAAAATCGTTCATATGCTCAGCATTCACCTAGGGAGATTATACAACTGCAATAGAAATCGAAGAAAACTCAAGCTTTATGAAACCTAACTTGAAGATTTAAGAAATCTTACTTTGATTTCCTCATGTTGCAACTGTTCACAAAAAGACTCAAAATACTTACATACAGTGACCATACCTTTAGTTAGATCACACTGATGTACCTTCTCTGACTTTTGTGTATATGCTTTGATCTACATTGGGTGAAAATCTGAGCCTTTTGCTTTTATGTACTTCTGTTGTAAGTACTTGCACTGATTATAACTTTTCTAAGTTAAATTAGAAAGTAATAGCCTTTTCTTCTTGTCCATTTCAAATTCCTATTTTACAGCTTTTTTTTCTGTAATCTTGTTTTATGATTTTTAATTTCACAAAAGACTTGCATACAAGTGGAACATATGTAATTACAATTCAAGAGAGGAAACAAAGAAAGGGAAGATTTAGCATCTGAAAAGACACCATTGGATAAGTATTAACATTCCTAACATCCCGTGTTTTTGTGACATGATGAAAGAATGCTTGAAGTATAATGATGCATGTGGCTTTATTCTGACTGGTTCTGACTTAAGGATATAAGGGAGATGGGAAAGGAAGATCAGTTATGCACGCTATGCTTATTGATTATTGCTTTGCAGTCATATAGGCCAATCAGAGATGGGCTTCAAAGAGTCATGTGAGATAACTAATATAGGTGAATCAACCTAAAATTTAAAATATAGTATTTAAAACTTGTTAGTGACCCAGGGTAAATATTTAAACATCTGATCAGAGACAACTCTACAATCTAGATGCCTATGCTAGTTATCTGGTTTCCCTTCGTAACTAGTGGGGGCACATCTTGAGTGCAATTCACCCTAACAAGAATATCCAAACTATCGGATTAATTACACCTTGCAAATCCTAGTTCTCTTTATTGACTGTGAAAATATCTTATGCTGACTATTTCAGAAGATCTACACAGTACTTATTCAAAATTAGGTGAGATTAATTCCACAATTAACCTCTTATTCTTACCTCAGCTAGCTGTTTAAAACTATTAGGACATCTCATGAGATTTGCAAAACATACAAACTATGTGTTTGTTTTGCAGTATCAACGTTCCCACAGTAAGAAAGTGTCCTGTTTTATTGGACTATCCAGTGAAACTATCACAGAAAGCCATGGAAAGAAGCAGGCCACTTCTCTAAAGTACACACCATCTAGATGAATACAAACTTTGAATCAAATCTGGTGGCTTTGCAACACACTTTCAATCCGTGAAACCATGCTAAAATGTGATTCCTTAGTGGGATTCCTGATTAAGTTACCTTCTGCTTTTGTGCATGAAATACCTGCATGTAAATCAGAGTTTTCTTGAATTTTCTACCCTTTCAGATTAGTAGGCATGTTATAGGGGGATCTTTGGTAGAAAACAGACAAAACAATTTGAATAATAATCTTTCTAAACGTGAGCGAAACATACCTTGCAGAGTAATTAGTCAGCAAAGACAGATATGTTCTGCATTTTAGGAGACCAGGAAGTCATTTCCAGAAAAAAAAAAAAGAAAAAAAAAAGGACATTACATATTCAGTTACAATTAATATTTCTAACATGTCTTTGAAACCAATTTTCCATAAAACTCAGTTATTCAGATGTTGACAGAGAACGAACAAACAAAGTGAATTGAGTGTGCTGTTACAAATTAATCAAGAGCCTCTGATAGTACATTGATGAAAACATGTAAGAAGCCACATAGCTATAAGTTTTTTAAAAAAATAAAATATATCTTTGCAAACTTTTTTTTTTCATATTTTACCCAGATGCTACTGCTGTGATTTATGCTCAGCAGAGAGCTCCTTGATTCTGAAGTATGAAAGTCTGTTTATCTAACCCCTTTGACTTTATTCAGTTGTGTCGTATTCATGTGCGGCTTTCTTATAATATGCTTAGGATAAATAACTCTGGGATCAGTTGCTCCAAACCTACAGTTGCTTGAAGTGCACATTTACACTCATATATGGTTTCAGTAAAAATAAAAAAAGCAAACAAAAAAGTTAGATGCCGTAATCTGAGCTGAATCCAATGCCCTGAGGTATTCCAGGCAGCCGCACAGGGCTTGCCATCGCTCAGGAGCTATAGGAAACCTGTGCCCTTCTGGGTCATCAGCTAGATGCTGGGTCAGATCCAAGAACATCTAAAACAATTTTAGATTATTATCTCCAGGCACCTCCATCAAGCCACTGTTCTAAATAAAGAAGTGAATCTTATTTTGAGGAAGAACAGTTAGACTGTCTCCTGGATTAATTTCAAGCTGAAAGACTTAATCTGTCTGAAGTCCATGGAAAATTTCAAAAGAGCAGTGGTCTATAAAGGCCTTCAGTGACACCAGAAGGAGGTACCCTCTGGGAGTGCTCTGTGGTGAAAACTAGAAAGGTTAATGATCTCTAATATGTGTAACTTGAAATATAATATACACTCAAAGAAGAAACCTTGACAAATGTTTTGTTAGAAGAAGAAGGAAGAAAAATCATCTGAAGGAGGGAGAAAGGAAGGGGAAAAAAGGAGAGAAATATCTAATTTGCTCTTTTTAAGCAATTTAAACTTTTTTTCATATCTCTGTGCTTCATAAATATTCTTAAATATTTGCCTATTTTGGATATTCTACGCAAATAATTTATCAAAATGTTATCTTAATCTGTGTTAAAGGGACTGTGATTTTAAGATAAATTGATAACAGCCAGACTGTATTGTGATAAGTATATAAAACAAAGCACTGAGGCCTCTGAAGTGGCAGAGAGCTGGCAATGCAGGAGAAACAGAAGTATTTTGATGATGAAAGATAATCAGGAGGACACTCCAGCACACACTAAGGTATCAGCTGCAATGTTACCCCTACTCCAGCCCAGTTTTAAGATGTGAAGGGATAAGGCATTCTTCAGACGCTGCATTACCTGAAAATTACACTACGCAATATGGTATTTTACCAAGAAAATGCAAAATCTTCTCAAATACAAGTAAACCAGTTTTAAAATAGATTGACACTTTCTCATTGCTGCTACCCACCTCCCCACCCTCCCCC
>NW_010303055.1:0-2172 GCF_000700745.2 Antrostomus carolinensis
GCAGCAGGCACAGGGAACGGAGTCTGGTGAGTGATTCATTTTACCCTCAATGGCCTTTCATAGACTGGATCCAGTGCAGCACCCAAACACATCTCCCAGCACTGGAACAAGGTAGGGTACCTCTGAGCACCTTCCATGGCCACCTAACAGCTTGTGTGGGAGGCTGTCAGTGTCAGTGGCCACCACCAGCTGGATCTGCCTCTCAGCTTGACCAGCACAGCCCAACAGAGTCATCCCATGGCCCCGAAACCAGAGCCCACGTGCTCTGCAGAGCAGCACCCCCAGCTCAGGGGCTGTGGGGAGCACGGGGAGGGGGGGTAGGAATGTCTGGCCAGGCCAGCCCAGACGTGCCCACGTGAGGAAGGACTCTGTGGGGAGATGGGATGTCCTGGGACAAAAGCAGGGCACTGTGTGTGTGCAGGGTAGAGAGGCAAAGAGAAACCCTTTTCTGTGGGTGCCAGCTTGGGGGAGGTGCCCTGTCCCTGGGGTAGCTGGAGCTGCCTGAAGATCCCCTGGGCCAATTCCCTCATATCGCTCTGGGGAGCAAGTCTGGCAGTAGGGGCTGTAGAGTGCCTGGGGAGGGGAATCTCCTCAACGTGCCAGCTGGATGAATGTTCTCCCTGGTTTCCATTTCCTGCTGTGGCACCAAGATTCAGGGAGTGGCTGGGATGGCTGGTCTAGAAAAGATCCTGGAGAGGGAAACAGGGTTGTATGTGAAGAGGGAGGGAACTCAGCAGTGTCAGCCAGGCCTCCTGCAAAAGACATGAAGAATGAGCAGAGCTAGGTCTCACCTGTGCCCCTGTTCACTGGACACCTCAGGGAAGCTGCCCCAGGGCAATCATCACAGACCAGCAAGGAACAAACACCATTCCTAGCACCGGCTTCTCACCCCACCTCAAAGAGGTTCTTTTTCCCTCCATGGAGGGACACCAAATGGCTGGATCAGAAGTCTACATCTCCATTGTATGGTCAAGACATAGGCATGCACCTTGTGCGCTTGGGGTGAGATGTCTGCTGCTGTCCCAGCCTGTGCTCAGTCAGAAGAGACGCAACCACCAAAATCCAAGCCCCTTCCAGGAGTCAGTCCACATGATCAGGCAGAGAGGATCTCATGGTCAGTGTGACAACCAGGTGCCTTCTGCTGGCCTGTCAGAGATGCTGGCAGATGTGAGCTTTAAAGCACATGTCCTGGTCATGAGTCAAGGGCTGACCTATCAGCTGTTTCAGAAAGATGTGACCTCACAGTCCCTTTCCCAGCCACATTCCTGCTGTTGGCCCATCCCCTCCAGAGGCAGAAGTGACCTCACAGCCCCCTTCACAGCCATTGGCTTCCTAGGGGATTATGCATTCCTGTGACACAGTTGACCACTGTACCCAACCATCACCCTCCTTTGGCCAAGCAACTGAGCAAGTAAGCTTTTTTCATCAACTTTAAGAGATTTCCTACCAACAATTTGGGTGGAGAAAAGTTCCTCAGAGGAACTCTGGATTTATCCTGGTGCATTTTATATCTCTGCTTCTGCCTCTCTCTTTTTTTTCTTTTTTTCGCAGTCAACAAAGCACGGGATAATTTTCATGGTCTAGGGCATCACTCAAGTTGCAAACCCCAAGTGTCTTAGAGTTATGAAGTGGCAACCGCATGGAGAGAAGGACCAGCAAGAGCTTTCAGGCCTGTTCTTTTGGTGTAGGAGCCAGAAGCAGAGGATTCGAACTTTGGGGAAGAGTTCACCCCAAATTATCCAGGTCCAAAAGCCAGGTCCAAAAGTCCTCATCTCTGCTTGGGTGCCTTTTCACAACTCCACCCACACTCTGGCCAGAGGATTGTTTGGTGTCTTAAAACAAAATTGTGATTGTATCGGTGTTGTATTGCTCTGATACTCGCTCGACACAATGTTGATTCGTTGCATTTATATTTGTTATTAGAGCTGTGGGAAGTAGCTCTTTATTTGCTCCTTGTTGCTCTGGAATCCTGATCCAGTGTCTCACTCAGCTGCACTGTTTAGTAATGATTGTGAGAATCATCTGGGATTTGTGTTCCCTGTTTCCACCATCTTTGTACTTTGGGTGCGATCTTCTCGATTTTATTCATAATGACTCTGTTTGGCTTTTCTCCTAGGGGAGCCAATCGATTGATCAGACACCTCTGATCCTCGGGTGGCATCTGCTGGAAAT
>NW_010303056.1:0-10954 GCF_000700745.2 Antrostomus carolinensis
AATATTTATGAAATATTCTTATATTAAAAAAATCTAAGCCTTTTATCATCAGGAGGCACAAAAGCTCCTGTTATCCATTATAAAAATCCTTTAGCTTTCTATCTGTAGGTAATGCCTATTCATTACAGGAAAAAATGAGCAAATGAATTATGCAGTGTGAAGACATTTTAGTTTTGTTAATGAGTAACAGAGTGTTTTAAATGGTTCATTTTTATCACTGATTTTAATTACCTTAAAAGAAAATCCTCACATACACCATTAGCATGGTAAATACATTATGGCATTAGGCAATAAAAATGCCAAAAATGATGGGACACATTATTCAGGCTGTAAGGTTCATTTCTGGTTTCAAATACCTCTGCTTCAAGCTTCTGTACTTTCAAATTAGCCAAAAGGTCATAATGTATTCCCACTGTTATCAATGGGAGCCTTTCTATTTATATTTCAAAAGAAACGGAGTAGGTTTTCAATACTGTGTTTTGTCTGAGGACTATCTTGAAAAGTTTCTTTAGAAATGTTGGTTTGAATCAGATAAATGTCAAAATGTCATGTTCCAAAAACCAGTTGCACAGTCATTTTACTTCTGATTATACTTATTTTTAAGACCTGGCTAATTTTGAGAAAAAATGCATTTCTAAAAGTGGTCGTTAAAATTTTCAGTAGGCACTCCATTTTCTTTCTTTCTGATTTTCACGCTGGCCATTTAAAAGAACCCAGAATCTAATGATTCCAAAATATATATCAAGTGTGAAATGGGGGCCCTTTTTGTCAGGCATTGTATTTTCAACTCTGATCAGGACAACTCTTAGATTTCTAGTCTTGAAAATACATGAGCTGTCTTCAGGTCTTAAAAGCTACCAAATAGTTTCAATAATCTATTTATACTACTGTTTCTAGTTTTTTATTCTGTTTTTTTTTTTTTTTTTTACATCAGTTTTCACTAATCATTTCCCAAAATTTCACACACACACACACACACACAGATTATTCTGTAGTTCACCAAAGTTTGTCAATTTTTGTGACATCTGTCATTTATACTGTAAGGAGTACCTTTTCCCTTATTCCATGGCCTGGTTATCTGACAAAATATTAAATGCTGAAGATAAATAATATGGTAGATGATTTTATATTTCTCTTGGGTATTTTCTTTTTTGCACATGGAAATAAGTAAAAATAAATGGCTAACACTTTGCTGTTGGAGTCCAAACCAGTATAGTTATACAAAATAATAGCAAAAAAGTGCTGTAGCAAATTAAATTATGTTTCTGGCAACCTGTTTTGTTAGCCAATCAGAGAAAAATGCGTGGAAGTACAGATTCAGAAACAGAAAAGAAGCTTAATAGGAAAAGTACTGAAAATAAACACAGAAAGAGGATGAATAATGAAAAATAAATGCACTTTATAAAAATAATTAGAAAAATATCTGAGAAAAACCTTGTCTTTTCTCTTCAAAGAGGTGAAAAGCATGTAAAATCATGTTCCAGAATCTCAGAAATGTGCCAAAGTCTTCCAGCAAAAAAGGAGGAATTGAGTATCTAATGTTAGCAAGATAAGAGATCTTTTAAGAATTTAAGATTTTTTGTCTGGTTCCTTATGGAAATGGAACTTAACTGAACATATCACCTGTATATTTCCATCAGTGTCTATATCCCTTCCCCTCCTACAGGTTTCAAGAAAATAACTCAGCAGAGAGGGAAGAAATACCCTGAAGTGCTCAACTATATTATTAGACAAGAGAATCCACGTGGATGATGACGATGATGGGTTCACTGCTGGGAAAACGTTTGACTAATGTGTGCTCTTGAGACAGCAGAGAATCTAACCATGAGATACAAATCCGCAGGAAAACAAACTTCATTAGTTCCAGTGCTTACTGAATGACATATTTTTTAATCTGTCCTGTATTATTCTGAAACCAAACTAAAATCTGGTCCTACTTACATCACAGTAATGTGATTATCGTGAATAAGTGTCGTCATGTGGAGAAAACACCTGGAACTTATGAGCTCTTTAGACTAATGGAGAAAGGCATGACATGAACTGTTTGTTGGAAGATGAAGTCAGACAAATTAGAGGAAAAGGCACAGACTTTTAGCTGAGAGAGCGAGTGACCTTAGAAGCAGACAAGTAAGAGTGGAGATTCTCTGATTTTTTTATATTTACCAATCAGGACAGTGTTTCCTTTTGAAAGATAAACTTTAACCAGATACTGATTATTAAGTTCTATCCATAATAGCAGGGTGAAATCTTCTAGTTAGGAAGTTAGACCAGATGACAGCATGTTTCTTTCTGGATTAAACTTTATAAGCAAGCAAGAGGTGGGCAGTGAGGCTTCTAGAGGAGGCCCACTGTCATCGGTGGAAATAACAGGAGGGAAATACTGTGTCTGAATAGAACTCTTTGAAGGCCTCACTGCCTCAGCCTACCCTGCGCGTAAGGGAGGGCCCATCTATTTTAGATGCCCGTAGAACGTTTGGCACCTGACAGATAAGAGTTTTTTACAAATTTTGCTTTCATGCTCAAGAACATTTAAATATTTTCAGCTCTCCTCATTTGAAACAATCAACAAATATATTGGTTAGACATAAGTCTTTAAAGAGCGAGGAGGCCACCTGACCTTTTTTCTCACAGTTTTTAAGCCTTACTACTGTAGGTGGCTTCCAGGAAGAGTCTTAATGACGTTAATATGACCTCTTGCCTAGGGAGCGTCAAGTTCTGAGTGGAACTCATTATGGAAAAGACAGACATAATACATTCAGGTTAATTGGAGAAAAGAGGAAGCCAGCTATTGCAGGACTGATAGAACCAATATGGTTATGAAATCTTGTCCTATTCTTCAGATTTTTTTCATATAGAAATATATCTTGAGAAGGAACACTTCAAAACAAAAGTATATAGATTTCTTGTGCAACCAAAAATGTGTTTGCCTCCCGTGGGAGCCAGTCGGGCTGTTCAGTAAAGCCAGCACAGCCCTTTAATGTGGGATTCTCCAATACTCACAGTCTAGTTGACTTTTCTGTACTTCACCTGTGATCCTGAATGCCATCCTGTAGAAACAGTCTGATTTATCCTCTCAGAGCCCACACTCATGTGTTGCCTAGACATACATTAAACTCACTGCAGAGAAGAGGTGTGAGGCTAGGACTGGGAAATCAGGTTTGGAATGCTGTCATCCTTTGGTGAGCGAGCTAAGGACACCTATGATCATCGATGGGAGAACTTTTGCAGTTTCTCTATAGCCGTAGGCATTAAGCAAGCTCAGGATGAAGGTCATCATAGCACTATGACTCATGCTACCCACCACAACTTGCCAAAGTGAGACTTAACTGCTGGTGGCAGGCATCAGAAATTCAAGGTTAATCTTCCAAGTGGAAGAGAAGAAACAAGTCATAGTTTTCCAGGTCAATGAAGCGGTTCCTTTCATGCTCAGAGGAGAGTTATCTTGGCACTCAGCAAATCCAACAATAGAAAATGCCAAAAGCTACCTAGAAATATCTGGGACCAGAGGTTCTGCCTCTGGTCCCAGATGGATGACAGATTTCTACTCAGGGCTGATATCACTTTCCAGGGGATTACCTGTTCAGTAGGATTATTTGCCCTCTGCCCTGTGACAGACCACAGGGGGGAAAAAAAAAGCCACTGCAGCACAGAGTAGTTTTACAGCCAAATAAAAATATCTATTGCCAGGCTTTCCTGGAAAGGCTGGACTACACCATCAGAAATTAGAGGCTGCTCAGAGTGCTTAATTAAAACAGCTCATAGGGACATACATTCAATACAGTTGGCAGATGGCTGTGCTTCAATTGTCTGTGCATGGAGTGGCCCCTCAAACAGAGCGAGGGTGCCTGTAGAAAGAGCAGAACTGTCTGAACAGGCTGAGTGCACCAGGAATGACTGTGTCAAGTTTGGACCTAGGGCCAGCTCCTAAGACAGCATCCTAAACCAACCTCAGTTCTTGTCATTCATTGCTTAATGTTTGAAAGCATTATCTCAGAATCTGGTTGTGATATCGCTCTGCCAAGGATGACTGGGAGACATGACAAGTGGCTTGCTAGGGCTCTGCTCCCAGTCCTGAGCCCATCGCTTGGCAAAGGGCTCAAGGTTGTCTTGGGGTTCAGAGATTGTTTCTGGGGAAGAATTCCTCCATCTTCTCCCAGGAGAGATGAAAGTTGGTGGAATTACTTGCCTACCTGAAAGACCCCAAAGCCCATCATGAAAGCCTCCAAGCTGGTGAAACATCTTCTGTGTAAAAGATGCTGGCTGACTAGATATCTTCTGGTTGGTGGTAGCCCCCAGGTTGCTGAAAGGCCCAGTTGCCTTTAAAAACTCTGCTGGCAGAACAGGACCCCTTTCATTCTTTAAGAACACCTTTGTGTTCAGAAACCTCTTGTCCTTTGAATCTGACAATCGCCTTGTCAACCTGCTGCTGGGGTTATGGGGAAGGCCATAGTCTTGGCTGTCAAGGTCCAAGAGAATGTCTCCCTGACTGTTACTAATCAGGCCCTGGGTTCTCTTGTTGAAGTTATACCAACTTCATATTTTTCACACATATCCAAGGCTGAAGCCCTGCTCATCTTTCATGACATCCATCTAATCGTACATGCCGTAATTAGAGGTGGTCTGGCTGGTTAGTGTGCCCAGGTGGTCCCTGGCCTGCCTCCTGCTGCTGTCACCATGCAGTGCAGCAGTAATGGGAGGGTTGGGTGGCTGAGCCTTCACACGTGGTAGCATAGCCAAGGGGTGCAATCTGCAGGCTCAGACCTGTCACACTCTTCCTGGAGGACTCCAGGTAGCCACAGGCTCCTGAGCCTCTGCCACACATGTCACGATGCCGCGGGCACTATTCTCAGCTGCTGGGAACGCTTATGTCTTGCAGTCCTAGACTGACTGGGCCTGGACCCAGGAGCCCTCCTGGGTGGGGGTGAACAGAGTCACTAACTGATGGATTTGGCCTCATGGTGCCTATCGAGGCTTTTCTTAAAGGACCCTGAAGATCTACCTGCTGTGTCAACCAGCCTCCACAGTAAGTCTCTTCTGCACTTTGCAGTGATACATGACCGGCACCCTATCAAAAGTCAACTTGTTAGGAACTGTGGTTATTACTTATTACAACTCAAGCTCTTTCCTGCAAGACACTACATGGACCACGTAACAGCAGAAGGTAATTCTCTAATTGTTCACAGCAGCACACAGCAAGACACTTAAAGAGATTTCTATTTCCAGGGTCACATTTTCTGAAAGCTACTTCACAGCACAGTTTTAAATTGTCTTAAACAAACAAAAAAGGGGGGGGGAAGATTGATGTATGTCCCTGTCTTTTGGAGAATTTATTCCCATTTACAAAATTGCAGTGCTGGAAAAGTTTCTGAAGCATTTCTTTCATCAGGATTATTCTGTGGCCTGGCAGAGTCCCTTTAAATGCTGGCAGTAATTCTTCTTTGTCACCTCCAAAATACTCATCCACAACCACAGCTACCTATCAGCTGTTACAGAACCATCTGTGCAGGCTTTGATCATGTTGGGTTTTGGGTTTTTTTATTCCAGATTGCTATCATCCTTCTGGAGACTGAGAATGGGACAAAACGTTGCAGCCGTGTTACACAGTGGGGCGATACATCGTTAGTGGCTACGGTATACAAGAAATAGTTCAGAGTAGTGTCTGCTGACACCTCAGGCAGTCCACAGTCCCCAAGTCTGCAAAATTAAGATGATAACAATTATTGTGGTATGCAACAAACAAATACTTCAAGCCATTGAGATTTTCTCTCTCTGAATGTGAAATGTGATTTCTACAGTACCTCATTCAGTTTTGGAGGGGCTGAAGCTCAGAATCTGAGACTTTTGTTTGTTCCATTTTGGTGATTTCAGTGTCATCTCAAGCTTGGCCTGAAGCCTGGAAATCTGCAATAGAAGTCTAAATTGGAATGTAATTTTGTGGATCACATTGATCTGTAATTGCCCTCTCATTTTCTACTTGAAAACAGAAAGAAAACTTTACTTCTACCTGTATTGTTGATTACAGCTTGTTTCAAAGACCCTGATTACTTCTGTCTGTCTTTCTGTTAGAAGCTTATCTCATCATTAAAAAAGATGAAGAGACATAACAGGCTCTCAGGATCAAAATTCAAGAGCAGCCACACAGGTTACTGATGATTTAAATCAGAAAAATAGGGGAATTTTGTACAAAATAAATGCAGAGTTTCAGTGAGAAAAAGAAGTAACCCTGATGTAGCTTTGCAATGTTAGCTAAAAATAACAATATTTTTGTGGTCAAATGCGTGTTTAGTAAATGAGATAATTTGATTCACAGAATATTAATTTGAATAAATACAGGGCTCTGAAGCACTCTGGAGCTCATTCCCGTCTTCTCCTCAGGGAAGTACCCACATGGTGTAATCCCAGAGAAGACAGCAGCTTTGCCCAAGTCCCTGGGGCACGGAGCTCATCCCTTACCACACATGAGTGCATGAAGTCCCTTACTGGCTGCCTTCCTGAGAATCTGCTAATTCAATTTCTCAGCGTCTTCCAACTTGTTCTCTCTGATCTTCTAAGTCCTGAGAGTTCAGGCAGTTAATGTGTTCTCTGCTAGAGGTGATTATTATATTAATTAGTCATGCTCCAAAGCTTTATATGGAATAGACTGAGGCATTTAACAGCCAAAAGTTACAATGCCATCTCCTAGAATTATGTGAAAGTGACCCCACAAATCAAATATTCCCCGGCATTGCTCAGCACAGAAAAAGTCATTCTCCCTCTGGCCACGGGGAGCCACACAGGCAACATTATGAGCCCAGGGAAGAAAGCAAGGGAGAGGGCAAAATCCATAGAGGCTTTAAACTCCCTGCCAGGAGTTCCAGGGCTTGCTCTGTCCTTGAGGTGACCATACTGTGGTTGCACCTGAGCTCCTGTTAGCTGTTTTCTCATCAGCTCCTGCTGAGAATCTTGCATTGTTTTTAGCCAGGCACACAGAATGCAAATGTAGCAAACTACTTGTACCTACTTGCACGCAAACGGAGTAATTAGTGCAGACTGTCATCATAATTTCTAAGTTCCTTTTATGACTGTGATTTTAAGGTCACTTTGCAAGGTGGAGGACAACCATTATTCTGTCACTTAATTAAGCCACAGTAGCAGTTGCTTGATCCCAGAGAATAATCCAAATTTTGTGTAATCACCCCAGGTATATGATGCTTAAACATTTCTCTCCGTGCAGCACACCAGTAGCACCACAGACCAGAAGGCTTAATCATTAGCTCACACTCCATACATCTAGGGTACTTGTGGTATTAATGTACAGGTCTGGTAGCACTTAGCTTCCTAGTGCTTTCTAGACAAGACCATCACCTTAAACTCATTCAGCACCATTAGCTTCTCTCTCAAGACTTCTGACTGGCTTTTAGAGACAGAACTTGTGCTGCACTTCCCTGTTTTCTCCTTCAATATGTTTCCACCAAATTTCAGTTTGGTAAGCTGGAGAATCCAGGAAGAGCTCATGTAGGGAGCTTTTTTTTTCCCTCTTTCAAATGAGGGAAAAAAAAACTTAAATGAACCAGAAACTTCACAAAGAGGCATCAAGGGAAAAAGGTCCACAGAGGGATCAGTTTCCATTGTTTTGTTTTCATTGAATGCTCATCTTTCCCTTTCTCTAGACATAATATGTACACTACAAAAGTAGAAACAAATGTCTTTGGGGATTTTAATTCTAGCTAGGCATCTAAACAGATGTTCTTTCATTTATTGAGGTAGTTAACACTCATTGTCATGCAACCTCATCTATCAGAGTGCCTAAACATGCCTAGGTTTTGTCTAAGAGATTAAATATTGAGATAGTTTGGACTAGAAGGTCTGCTGCACTGATTCTCACTGTGCTGGATTAGAGGAGGAGTGGTGATAGCACCATGGACTTGCCTAGTATCACATGACAAGTTAATTGTTGATCCAGAAATCAAGCCTGCTAATGCTGAATTTCAGTCTCTCATCCCACCATTTCTGCTCTCCAATTGAAATATAGCTGCGTGAAGGTACAGATTTGGTCTGTAAAACTTATGTCTCAGTCCATAATGTAGCCTCAACTCCGTATGTTCTCCAGTTTTGTCTGAAAGCTGATACTTCCTAAATAAAAAGCTCCCTCTGTTTCTCTGTTCTGTACATGTAGTGGAGAGTGTATAGAGCAAGGACTGTTCCTCAGAGGATTTTAAAACCCCTCTGTGACCAAATGATATTTGACATTTCCTTTGCCACTCTGCAAGGCTCCTCAGAAGGCTGAACTACTCTCATTTCTGCTACAGAAGCAAAACCGCCATTTCACTTCCCTCAAGCTAAACAGTGTATGATGGGCAACAATTCAGAATTAATTTGACAGTAATGGAGATGACAACTATTCCTGTGAGGTATTTCTGCTATGAACATTGTCATCCTGTCCTCATTTCACCCCCCCACTCACAAGTTTTGATGTTACAAGGCATCTCTGAACAGCAGACAACACCATATACAATGCTTATGCGTTTGCACTGCTATCTAGGCTGAGCAACAACTTTGGACTTGACAGCCTCTGTGGGTACAAAAGCCCTAAAGTCCCACAGAACTGCAGCTCTATCTTGGAGACCGAAAACAACCAGCACAGGGCTACAAAGTGCATAACACACACAGGGCCATAGGAAGTGGCAGTGCTTTCTAATGAAGAGACAAGCATAGAACATAGACTAATTTTGGTCAGAAGGGATTTTTGGAGATCATGTGATCCAAGACCTTGCTCAAATCATAGGACATCTAAGGCTGTTTCCATCAGGAAACAGGAAAACTTTTTAATTCCTTTTTTTCTGTCTTTTTTTCCACTAACAATGCCCAAAACAAACTGGTGGTGAAAGGGTGCGTTCTGAGTACGCGGCTAGGAAAACCAGCACAGGTTAAATTTAAAATGAGCACAATTCCTTTCTTCCTAACGCTGTTATCAATGCAGAATGAATAGCACTGAGGCCAGTATAATCATAAAAACAGACACTGCTGGCTACAATTCCTACACAGCATCGGAGTGGATCCTCTACAATGATTTGATGTATCGATACACACACAGTAATTCAGGTCTTGCAGTCCTGTGAATGAGGGCAAAATCCTGAAATGGATGGCTTAGGGCAAAGAAAACTGATCTGCAGTCTCTTTATACCTCACTCAAAAGCCTCACTTCCTTTTGTCTTCTCTTCCCCTTTTTAGAAAGAAATGTGATTTCAACCTACCCTCAGTGAGCTTGGCTCCTGCCGTGCCAGACACCCCTTCCCAGCAGAGCGTTGTATTCCATCTACTCGTCTACAAAAAGAAGGCATAGCACAGAGCTGCTCTGGGCTCACTGCCAGTTTCATGGCCTTTCCTTGATCCCGACCTGCTGTACATAATGACTTTGCAACCTCCCTGTGGAGAGCCAAGCTAAAGACTGATGCTGGAGCTGGCCACTGAAGAAACCCAAACATGGCAAAAATGCCAAGATGTGTGAGGACAGGCGTTACAAGCAAGGGAGAGGCAGGTAAGAGCTTTGGGGCAAACAGGGCTCAGCCCAAGCTGCTGCTAACTCGTTGCCCTGATAGAATCCTGTTAGCTCAGAAAACATTTCAGGGCTATTAATATTTTTACAAACCACATGGACAGGTTCCTCTCCAGCTGATGAAAGAAATTTCCTTAACTTTTAATATCTTAACAGATGAATTTGTAAAATCAGAACTTAATGCTGTAGTAAGGTATAAACACAAAGTCTCAGCTCTGTTCAAGTCCATAGGTGCCTCATCTCTTAACTTCCCTCTGAATAGCTACTGTAGGCTTATTTTAGTAACGAGCCCTGTATCACAGTGACTGTAATAAAAAGACATAATCTATAAAAATCAGTTTAAGTATGATACTTGAAAAGCTTCAGGAAACAAGATAATTTCAGGGGACTTCCGTAAATGTAACTTCTACAAGAATAACAGAATCACCTACTTGGTCTAACAAGCAACATATTTGCTGCTTCCAGGTACCAATTATTTCAGTAGACTACAATCAGAATATGGTCATCTAGCCCCAGTTTTGAGTACGTCCTTCCTTTCCCTCAAACAAGGACAGCTGGAACATCAGTTATCCGCATGCTGCTGTTAAAAATGGTGAGCCTTGTTTTTACTGAAACCCTCCCCGATGGTTTTCCTGTGTGGCCGTGGGCAAGTCAGGCACAGCGGCTGTGTGTCACTTCTGTTTCTCTAGAATGAAATGAGCTTTGCTACCAGCTTCACAGGAGACAGGTAGTGATCAAGATTTTGATCTTTTGGTGGGCTGCAGCATAGAAGAGCAAGATGCTTTCATTATTAATATTCTCATACATTTATCTTGAAGTAATTTATTGTACAAGCCAAGAATTATTCCTCAGAGAAATGTAGAAGATAAATCCTCTCAAGCTGTTCTGTGAGCAACAGAGCCAATGAATGCTAGATTCCTACAGATTTGAGTTCTTTCTCTCCTAAACTCTGCTCCCCACCCCATAATAATAGCTCTGCTGCATGTTCTCCTGAAATGCCCACTGGACATGGACAGCACATGCTGCAGTTACTGTGCAGCCATCCACAGACTGGCCAGGTTACATAAAATGCCTGTATTCTGCCTACTTTTTATTCATGGGGGTCATTAAGCTGGGGAGTCTGCTCTCCATGTAGCTATCAATTTTTCAGTAGAAAGCCCTCTTAGGGTCACATTTGAGACTTCTGCGTGATTTAAATGCAGCTGAGTATGGCCAATAGGACTGAAAGCTATGGGATAGGGTAACAACAGATGGATCAACCACAAAAATCATCTCTCCTTAGGAAACTGGGGATGTTTCTCCCATCCCTAATAGGTCAGTTGGAAATGCAACATCAAGACTCCCAGACAACCTTCTGTTTTATGGCAATAAAATGCAATACAATACTCTAAAGGCATTTTAATGATTTAAAGATAATTT
>NW_010303056.1:10975-21487 GCF_000700745.2 Antrostomus carolinensis
TTCATGTTCTAGATAAGCATTTAATAATCTTATATCTTAATATAATAATTCTAGATTTTAAAACCCTTTGGTTTTGGGATAATCCAACATTCCTATAGGATACTTTATTGCAAATTGCTAATACGATGGAGTGGATGGATAAGATATTTTTTGTCTATAAATGTCATAATGAAAAATGTCATACATGGAAAAACTACATTTCTAATGCCTTGAAAATATAAAAAGTATTGAGCCTCATTTCAGAGCTCTCCTTTGTTACAATTAAATCTAGCTTTTTGGTCTTAAGATCAGTTTTCCATTAAGCCACAGGCTGCTGAAAAAAGTTAAGATAAAATACGAGGAGCAGCCTGTTCCTTGGCTTGGCTAACTGCAGACAGTCCAAATAGTTATTTTAATACATCTTCATCTTTAGGGGAATTATAGGGCAGTGCATTTGTGCTTACAATGTTAGCATTGACAGGAAGGTCATAGGGAAGTTCAGGTTTTTTTCTGAGTGTGCTTTTACTCAAGCTAACAGGGAGACCCAGGAAGGCCTACAGCTCTCTGTACGACAAGAGGGACTGGTGTTGCTGTGAAAGTGCCATAGCAGTAGATCTGTTATCTCAATTAATGTCAATGTATAAATGTTGTTTATGGAGGTTAAGTGTTAGGTTAGTGTGTCCAGGTGGATGTGACCAATGACTCACCTCAGAAACAAAGGAAATGGATGTTACGCTTTTATTGTGAACCTTTTGGGGCTGTACACCACTATAATTTCTTACTTCTCTTACATTAATGTATCTATCAGAAATTGCCTTTCAGCCACTTTCTTAAATGTTCAGCTTAGACATACTCTGCAGCACACTTTCTGGAAGCTTCATGCTTGCTTTGCTGCTATATATTGTGTCAAAGAATCTAAAAATGGATTCTTAACTTTCTGTAGATCTTTGCAACTACACAGGTAAGACTTGAGCAAGATTGTACAAGAGACACTATTTTTTATTATTCAGTTTAGTAAAATACATTTCTTTCCCAATAGGCCTTTCCTAATGTCTTTAATGAAAAACATACCATATAGTTATTATGTGACTCCTAATTCATGAGGATTGGCTTTGAATTCTTCTGCTTAAGATGTGATGGCCTGCACTGCTCTAAACCAACAGCTTTAATTCAGTAACTTCAGAAAGAGCATGACCATTTGCTCTGTGCTTCTCAGTGGTACAGATCACTAAATTCTGCACAGTCCCTGTGAAATCAATCAATCCTGTTGGCTCACACAGACAGCTTAGTCAGCTCCATGAAAGGTTTCATTTTTTAAATGAAAAATTCAGATGAAGATTGCTGCTTTAGCTGTCTGTGATTCAACTGCTTGTAAAAAAATAGCAATGTCCTCTAACAGTCACTGATTGAAGAGTACTAGAGTATGACAGTGACAATCAAAGTAAGGTGACTTGTAATTTTGAGTGAAAATAAAGTATCGGTGTCTAGAAGATCTGAGGACACTGTTTGTGGTTGCATGGGACCTGCAACAAGGAAAGAAGAAGCCTAGAAGACATACCACAAGGTGCAGGACCCCAGTTTAAGCCTTACTTGAAATGGAGTTGTTAGTCCTGTGTTTCTGAGGTGAAAGTGATATTGGTCACCTCCAATGGGAAGCACTGACCTGTTCCCTAGCCTCTGTAGTTTCACTTCTGACAGAATCACAGAATCTGGTGCTTGTTTGATCCCTCCACGAGCGAATTCAGCATATTGTGCTGGGACAAAATAGCTAGTTTTGGTTTGGGTGGGCATAAGACTTTTGTCAGTGTTATTCAGCACAGAACACAAAAGCACAGGGAGGCAAAGTCACTTGGTAGGCCAGAGGGACGTGGCTTCCCAGGCTCTTCCAATGCCAGTCCAGTGGACTGACCACAAGACTTCATGTGTTGTTTAAAATATTGAAATGGCCTCCAACATTTCAGTGTCAAAATCAATAGTATTCTGATGAACTGGGCCCTTCATTTTCCTCTCCCTTCCCCACTTCCAATTTTTAATCTCTTTCTCTCTGCTGATATACTAAATGTGTTCTGAGGTTTCAGACAAATTTGGAACATTTTCATTTTTAATTTTAATTAGTAGACATCAGAGGACCTGACCCCTTTTATAACAACCAGAAGGGTTGAGTAATTGAGGTCTGAGTAGTCAAGGTCAAAATACGTTGCTTGATGTACATCTTACAATTATCTAATACTGACTTTATAACACCAGAGATATTAAACTACAAAATCTTCAGCACAAAGATCTGTTTTTTCTCTATGAACAAATTAAACACTATATGTTTTTTAAATTGGAAATTATTAATGGCATAGTGGCATAACATTGCGTGTAGCAGCAGTGCATCTGCTCATGTTTAGGTCTGTTCACATTAGCAATAATACTTAGGATAAAGCTGCTTCTGTCTTTAATAACAGGATCTGTTTGTGTCACGGGAGGTTCAGTGTCTGCAACACAAGCACAATTACATAACGATGCTTCACCCACAGTATCTATTAGTGTGCATTAGTCAACAAGGATGGGAGACATGCACTTACAGGGATCAATGTTCCTGTTAACACATTGCAGCAGAGATGCCAACAGACATCCCCATGAAAATGGGCCCAAGGAGCAGGTGACCTGGTTTTCTTAAGACTTTGTTCTCATTCTCCCTAAAAGTAAGAACGAGATCATCCCTGTTTGGTTATGCTAATCTGTTTTCAAAGCTTGATACAATTTGTCAGAGTGGGCTAATTTACCATTACAATAACTCTTAACTCAGGGTGTTACTTCTGCAGTAATAGATGTAGGAGAGAAAAGGGAGAAATTGGTCTACATGGAGAGCTGCACAGAGGCACCAGTTTAAGCTACTGCTTACAACAAGTACAACTGATGCATCTGCAGACAGAACAGAGGAAGGTATGCCTCAGAGCAAAATAAGTGAGCCTGCATATGCTTAAGTCAGTTTAACTAAACCACTGTAAGCTTATACATAATTATTTCTACAAAGCTGCTTCCTATCTCTTACATCCAAATTAACTGCTTCAGTCAAGTGATTGTTTTTCTTCAGATTTTTGGAAAGAACAAGCTAGAAGTAAAGTGCTTATATCAGAAAAGAGTAAAAGGCAGGAAGAGACACATTGTTATACAAATACTATGGGTCCCCCAGCAATAAACAGGTCAAAAGAGGACAGGGTAGAGCATTTAATTGCTCCTGAATGGGCAACCAACCCCATAAAGGTGAATACTGAGTACTCATCCCATAACCTCATCTTCAGTGCTGAGCTCACCAGACCCTTGTCCTAAAGTCTCTTGGTTTTTGGTTTTGGGGGGTTTTTTTGTTGTGTTGTGTTGTTTGTTTTTTTCCTTGAACTGTTCTTCTTTTACCCTGGCTCTGTTGGTAACCTCTCAGACCAGCGCAGTGAGGTCTGACGAGCATTATTAGTCAGCCCTCTGCTGCCTCAGTTCTTGGCCTGGTGTGTTAATACAAACTGAACTCAGGGCCCATTCAAATCAATATGCCACGCTCTGAATGCAACATCTGAAGGCAAACCGCCTATCTACAACTTTTTAATGCAGCAGTCACCACTAGCAGAGAAACTGAAAGGTGCAGTAGTAGGCTCTTCATCTGTCACAGATAAATCAGATAAGGACCATGAATTAAGACCTCAGAGCTCCTTTGGGAAACCTGGGGGGAGCCTGTACTGCAGATGGGAGAGGCACTGCTGTGAACGGGCAGCTTCAGAGGCTGCTCTTCACTGACTGCACACATCACCAGGAACTGATTGCAGCTTGGGCTTTAAACATTACTCGGTGGTGTAGGCTTGGTCTGAGAGGCTGTGTTTGAGCAGTACTCTTCCACAGGGAATCTCTCTCAAGTTAGGCAATCAGGTGTCCCAACTTCAGCCCCAGGCACGCACTTTGAAATTCCTTCCCTCCCTGAGAGCTTCTTGTTTTCAGCCTAAAACAGGATCCCGAACATGAAATAGCAATACAAAGGTTAAATCCCCCAGTTTTTAGTACCGTGGGGATTTGCTTGACTGAGGCAAGAGCAGCACAATTCCAATCAGACCCAGTTTAACTTTTGCTGACATTAATGCCGTGTTCTGAGATAGGAAAAAAATCCTGGTCTATGTCTTACCTGAAAAGGTACTATCTGAAAAAGATTAAACATCAACTGTTACTATAAATGCCTGTAGGATACTGGGATTCACCCTACTTTCCCAACTAAGATTAATCACCAGAAAATATTTTCTCCACACCAATGCTTGTATTGCAAATGATTCAGCCAGCTCATGTAGCATAGTAGGGGTACACTTCAGGAGCTTTTCAACCCCCTGGAAAAATGTACTGGAATACAGGGACCTACCAGAGTGCACCAGTTTTTTGAATCCCATATCCAAGGAGATGGTACCCTCATGAGATCCAGTCATCCTAAAAACAAACTTAACTTTGGTCAGGTAGGGATAAAAGCAAATTAAGTGTGGAAAGTTTTATAAAGGTTTATAAGGACAGGAGAAAGAGTCACATTTTACTTTTCTGAACCTAATCCTGAAGACATTCAAGGACAGGTATTAAGCTGACAAACTGCAGATGCTGGGCCCACCCACTTAACCTAGTGTATATTTTCCAGGCTAGGTTACATTTGCAGAGAGACCCCAGGTGGAAGGAGCAAGCCAGCTTTCTATCCCCATCCTTTTCTGAATGAGATTTAATGATCCTTTAAAAGTCCCCTTTCCCATCTCTCAAGATGTAGAAAGTTGTTTTGACATTCCCACTGATTTGATTTTGTCTGCCTCCAGCTTTTCAGAAATGCAAATATCTTCCTGGCAAAAAGGAGATACCATCTTTGATGTTTGATTTAATTACAAGCAGTTAGTGTGCAAGGTAGGAGAGAGAGGAAGCAAACCTCAGTGTGGAGCCTTTCTGTACAGAGAACATATATTTTGCATAAGCATGTAAGTCAACTCCTACTCCTTATAGAAACACGTACCCAAGACTCCTGCATGTACCTTATTGCTTGCTCATTAAATCAGTCTTAAGTAACAGATATCATCGTAGAAACAGGTCTGGAGTAACTGACACCCAACTATCTTCCAGGCATGTATTGACAGCAGCGATCTAAGAACACAGGCTCCCATTTCAAAGAAATGTGGGGTGGGTTTTTTTCTTTTTTTTTTTCCTTTTGTTTTAATTGAAATACCCCAGTCATTCTAGGAAGGAAGTCTATGTACTATCTTGCATCCTAATTCTGGAATATAAGGGTGTTAAATAAAACATTTTGGATTAAGAATAGTTAGTCCCTGCACAAAAGCACAATGCTTTAAAATTATTTAATAATTCATTTTTAATTTTAGTAAGAATCATAATTAAAAATCAATGCAACCCCAAGCATGACAGGACACACTACAAAGAGCCAGGAATGGATTCTCGGTTGTAGTTGATCCAGCTGTCAGGTTTAGGCACAAAGGCCTTATTGTTTGGGTTTGTTCAGTTTACTTTCAGCCTGGAGCCAGTGAAAGGACTCCCTGGTGCTGCCTTGGGGCGTGCTCTAACCAGTGCCATATACAGTAATGACAGTGTCATTGACCGATTCACAGATTGGGCATCTCTTATTCCCTGCAGCCATCAACTGTCTTTAAAGAATCCCTGACAAAGTTAAAACGTTAAGTTCATACCCTTTTTGTCAGATTATGACATAGAGGAAGAATCATCAGCCGAAAACCTGCCATTTTATACAGCTCCTTTTTTGTTGCTTTTTTCTTTTAATAGTTTCAGCCTTAACCTCCAATAGCAGAGGATGCAGCAATCAGAATAAGAAGAATTAACTGCTAACAAAATGTGCTTTCTTTCTGTCCTGATTTGCAAACACTGAAGTACTTTAAAAAAAAATCTTCTCATACTAAATTTCCTAGGTACGTACCACACTTGTACATTACCTTGTCATTGTAACACATATTTTTGATATGAAGTAAGGGTTATTGCCATAACCTGGAGACTTCCATGCAGTGCTGCAAAGAAGGGAACTTTTTATTCCTGCAGTTTTGTTCATTTAGCTACAGCTCTGGCCCATCTTACTATGCAGCTTATTCCTGACTCATCTTCTGAGCTTACAAAATACGAGATAAAAATAGATTATTGTTCTATCTAAATTCCCATAATCCTTGTGCTCATTAAAAATAAAGTCATGTTCTTAGTCAGGATTGCACTAATTAGTGCAATTGGCACTTCTGACCTTGTGATATCTACCCTTAATACACCCAGGTTTGCTGTGCTGCCTGCTTTACCATACACAGCATATATAACATCTCCTTACTCAACAAAGTGCTGGAGAGGTACATGCAAACCAGAAAAAGATCAGGAGCTTTTTGCATAGCAGTGGGTAGTTTTTCCACATCCTCACCCTTTGGCTTAACTGAATCTTTTGGATTTATTTTCATATAATAAACTAAAAGGCCACAAATGAAAAATCAGAGGCCAACTTTTCACAGATCCTTTAGGGAGACAGAGCTGTACCCCAAAGAGCTCTTGACCAGTGTCTTTGGTTCAGGGTAGCAGCATGTTGGTTTCTACAAACAATTGCTTGGGTCTCAAAGATTTCAGGGAGACACCAGCAGAAGCTTATCAAACTTAACCTCATTTGAGTATTTTTTGTTTTGTTGTTGTTTTGGGTTTGTTTGTTTGTTTTGTTTTAAAGAAAGACAGACCAGGATGAAGGAAGCAAGTTCTTCTTCACTATGCAGTAACATTAAATGTGTGTATTTTTGTGCAAGAAATTTAGAACTACTGGCAGGAGGGTTTTTTTGTTGTAGCTGCCAACATATTTACTGTTTGATTTATGTTTCACTGGAGTCAGAAAATCACTAATGGTAAATCCATTAATCTAATCCTCTCACCATCAAGCTGTATTTAAATAAGTATTTAAATAAATTACACTGATAGGTCAATCAATTCTCTGAATGTTATAATAAAAAGCAGAAAGAACTTAACTATATAGGTGATGGATCTTCCAGAATGAGAACAAAAATCTAAATAGTTCCGAGAAATCATCAGTCATGGTAGACTGACAGAGGTATATAAAACCAGGAAAAATAGAGAAAAAAAATATATCAGGGATTTTGTTGTTGTTTAAACCTCTCATAACACAAGAGGAAAGGAACAATGATTGCAAAACCAGAACATTTATAACAAATTAAGCTTTTTCTGAAACAAAGTGGACTTTTGAAAGAGCTTGTAAGTGGCCTGCAGGACTCATTGACCTCCTCAAGCTCAGAAATGTATCAGGACAACAAAACAAAACCGACACTGAGGAGGCAAACTGAAAGAAAAACAAAATAGGGATATAAATTTAAGCGGCCGAGGCCATAAGCCAGCTTCTAATGGAAGGGTTAGGAAGAAAATCCCTATATATAGCAAAGTTATTCGATGCTTGTCCGCTCCAGGGATCCTTACAATTTTCCCCGAGGCACTTGTCCTGGCTATTCTGAGTGTGAGGATAATGGCTCAGACATATCTGGGGCCTGATTCTCTATGCAGCTCCTATTATCTGTGTTTACATAATAAAAGAAGGCATTTTAATAGTTACTCCAAATATGAAAATTACTGCATAGTCAGACAAGTTAGTATTATAGTTGCTGCTATTTCTTGCAGAATCAGGGTCTTTGTAAGCCTGGAGCAGAAAACAGAAACTGTGTTGAGAAGTTAAAAGCCTAAAAACAGAACTGGCCATATAACTACTAAGAAAATTGCAAGTTTCATAGACTTATGGCCAAAACCCATCACGACAATTACCTAATTAGTTACCTGCATAATATAGGTCACAACCTCTCACTGTAATTAGGCTAAACAGTACCTACTTCTATTTCAGCTCTGTAATAAAATATTAAAGACCACAGCTCTGATTTCAAGACTTGAGGGATGGAGCACTGAACACATGCCCAAGTTGGGGCTCCCCTCCCTCCTCCTTTTGAACTTGGCTACATTCTGCACCGAACTGCTGCATCTTAAACCTTTTCCTCCAGACCAGAGTCTGTGACTGGCAGTACCTGCTGAGTACTTGACCATAACAGAATTCAATTTACTTACCCTTGGATAAACTAACTTTAATCTCTCACTTCAGTACGTTTTTCCAGATTACCTTTGTAGCTTTAATTGGCTCTGTCTGGGGTCTTTTAGGGGTTGGGTTGGTACAGCTTCATTTTATGTGTGTGTGTGTGTGTGTGTAGGGGGGAAGGTTTATTCACCGACTAATGATAGAAACTGGTCTTGATGGAAATCCTTCTCTCAGCACAACTGAGAGACTTGCATAAGGGGCAGATGGTAGGAGGTCTTACAGGCAACCTTTGGAGACTGTCCTCCCATACACGTTCTTTGATCTGCTTAACAAATACTTGGCTGTCTGCAAAACATGCCACTCTTCTCAATATTGAGTAACAACTACAGCACAAACATACAACACATACCATATCGTACTAATATTGCCACAGGGCAATGGCTGGAGTAACAAAACCCATCAGCTACAACTGTCAGCGACAATGGAATCAAACGCCAATATTGGAATAAACAGAACTGGGAGAAAATTTATTTGCCCAAAATTAATCCAGAACTGGTTAATTGACATTGTTTCAGCAAGTATTACTGCAGGCTTGTGGGCAATTAACAGAACTTAGTTTTAAGACTCTACTGGTCTATTAAAATAATATTTATACTTATTTTTGTCATCAGTTTTGGTTAAGAAACTTCCTGGAGAAAGAACCCCACCTTAATTATAGCATGTGAGGTTCAGCTCTGAAGGCTCTTAACATTGTGCTTGTCAAGCACAGGCCCCAGAACTCATTGGCTGTGATGGAGCGGAGCAGAGCATGGCATATAAAATGTTCTGCTACTTTTACCAGCTACAAAGGAATCTTTAGTCAAAGCAGTGACAAAACCCCCCAAGTTATCAATTCTGTTCTACAGACTTTAAGTTTGCCATTTTTATTTCAGGAAAATTACTGTCTCATCCAGTGGAGAGAGTTTTCTTTCTTTTCCTTCCACTTTTTTGTAACTTTTTCAGTTTTCCAAGGTAAACTTAAAAATCTGTACATCACAATCCAGTGAGCTCTTTGCCATCTTTAATGCTCGTAGATCAACTACCCATTCTTGTCAGCCTTTAATACTTGTGCAATAATATAATTCACAACAAATTCTACAATTTATTTCCTTTTTAAAGTAAAAATATAAGCAGTGTTTATTCAGCTGCACTAGATGCTAGCACTAGCTGCTCTGAAGTTCCTGATGTATCAGTTCTCCAAACTCATGGGAGGTTTACACTGGATATTAGGAAAAAATTCTTCACTGAAAGCATGGTCAAGCATTGGAACAGGCTGCCCGGGGAAGTGGGGGAGGCACCATCCCTGGAGGTGTTCCAAAAAAATGTAGACATGGCACTTCGGGACATGGTTTAGTGGACATGGTGGTGTTGGGTTGATGCTTGGACTGGATGATCTTAGAAGTCTCTTCCAACCTTAATGATTCTGTGATTCTACATCTTAATCAAACCAACTGGCTAACTGTACAAAACCAGACTGACATTAGAAAGGACAATCAAAGAGACCTCTTCCTTATTCCACAGAGAACCTAAGGACCTATGGGAAATTTAAATACTACCAAATTCTATCTATAGAAAGACACCAAAAAGAGACTTTTTTGCAGAAGGAGATACTGTGATCTCAAAAGTAAAGGTAACTACAGCGTGTAACACGTCTGACCATCTCAGACACCCATTTTTGCCCATAGTTCACACTCCTGGTCCATTGTGAACCCCATTCCTACAGTTCTGCCCATTGCTCTGCAACTTCTTTTAGGAGAAGCCACCCATTTACAATCAGCTAGAAAGTTCTGCACTCACTCTGCGTGCCCCATGGGCTCAGTGTGCTATTTTCTAGCACAACTGAAGCTCACAGCAGCTCTCAGAGAGGCAGGGAGGGACAGAGCGAGAGAAACACCTGGAACTGGAAACTAACTGCAGCAATTCCCCTGTGCTCTGAGTCTTTCAGTACATTTCACAGGGTGCATTTATTTGGTTGGTTTTTTTTAATCAAGAAGAGGTGTTTCTTTGTAAACCAGAGTGAGCACACATTACATTCACATACCTTTTTTTATGAGCTGCCTCAGCTGAAATTAGTGATATTTAAAAATGGAGAGCATCCATTTCAGAAAACCTGTGACAGTTACCAGAAGAGTAAAAATACAACAGAGTCCTGAGAGATAAAAATTTATTTATATTTAATCAGCATGTCATGATATGGTCACAACTCATACAGCTGACATTCCCATAGCCAAAAGAGGGATGTTTTTTCTTTTTAAAAATACATTTTTCTTTCTGGCAGGAAGGATTTTTTTTTTTTTTTTTAAACAAACATTTCGTACTAGGCAGGAATTAAAAACAATGGCTTTTTCAATATGACAACACGGCTGGTAAAGCACTGGATCCCCCCCACCAGTGTCTTAATATTCAGATGTCAAGTTTTCCCTCCCCCC
>NW_010303057.1:0-3159 GCF_000700745.2 Antrostomus carolinensis
CCCCTCCCTCCCCGGTAAAATTTGAGGTTATCAAGTTTAATTTGTTCAGCTTTCCAAAGTAATGTTGAATAGGGCGATAGCTTTAAGATGCACTACTTAATTTACAAAATAAATAATAAATAAATTCTAAAGGATTGGTATGGAAGAGTAATCAAGAAATTACTGCTTGTTTTTAGGAGTTAAGTGTGCCAAAAGGTTTTAGGTGAAATGAGTCTGTAGCTTTCTGAGTCAGCCTAGCTCATCAGAAGACAAAGCTAAGGTAAGATGATAGAGATGATAAACATTTGTTTATCTCAGGCAACCAAGGTTAGCCAAGAAGTAGCCACCCTCAGCTCTTGAGATACTAATGGCAGAGGGTCGATGGGAAGGTCATTAGCAGGACAGTTGCCTGAGCAATGTTTGTAGTGACTGTCTGTATGAGTAACAACCTGAATCGTGGTGGCTGGATGAATTACTGTGCATTTCAGCTGAAGTTTAAAAATCAGAGCAACTTCCCAGTGGTAACAGAACGGCTGACCTTGCCTGATGAGGTCCTAAGGAGCAGCCATTATGGTTCATTGCTGAGTGTTTTAGGAAATAAACTAGTTCAGGGACTGAGGCAAAACTGTACTGTGACATGTATGCAGCCAGCAGGATGCTCTAGATGGGAATCTTCTTGGATGTAAACAATAAAAGAAAAAAGGGAAATAGTATGGGAGATGAGAGTGTGGCTGTCATAGTTATTGAGTGGGTGGACAAGAACTGCAATTTTAAGTAATATGTAATCTAAATATCAGTTTATTTGAGATTTAAAATACTCTACGTAAGGTAATATCAGGTATCAGAACCCAAAGGTTAAGTATTGACTGGAAGATGTTTGAGAGATGTATAAAAATAGTGACTGTTAAAATGAAGAGTGGAGCTACCAATACCATATAAGTAAACAATGTGAAAATATGTTGTAGGGTGGAAAGAGAAGATACAGCTCTCTTCAGCAATCATGAATATAAGGAGCATGTAAAATGGAGACAGGCTTCTCTTGCAAGAGATGTATAACTGAAATTAAGTTTTTAATGAGGGTTAATCAAGGTTAAACATTTCTCAATATAAAATTTAAATGAGTAATATCATATCAGTAGATACAGTGGAATTCAGATCTAGTTTGTTAAAAATAATTTTTTTAAAAAACCCACAAAAAAGTGGAATTTCTCACTTTTGTTGATTGGAGTGGTTTGCCCAGAATTTATGTTTGTCCTTCATTTCTTTCAGAAGTGTCACAACAGTTGTTTTGTTGAAAAAGTTATAACCTTCTGAATGACCTCTGTTTTTCATGCAGCACTGAAAAGCAAACTCTTGCGTTTATTAAATGTGTAAAAATGGAGACTTTCAGATTAGTTTAGCATGATGGAAAAGAGCATTTCAAGACCATACTGAAATTGAATGCACCTAGCAGGAAATAAAAGGTCAGCTGTGTATAATGAAGACCTGGGGATTTCTATTTCCTTAGCTGCCTGGCAGAGTGAGAAACATCAAAACTCAATACTACCTTGTCTTAAAAGCTAAAGGGATACTCAGAATATTTGTGGTTACGCTGCCATGTGACATTTCAGTCCTGAAATTGTTCCATGTGGAACAATTGCAAACTCCACTTGATTAAGTTTATTAGAGGAAAAAAACAATGTAGCAGTTGCGATACCAGGAAAGAATAGTTCGCTGTAGATAATATGTCCCATAGTATAGCCTGATACGTGTAAGGGCTTCTAATGGGCTGAACAGTTCTAGCACTTAGATCCCAGTCTCTCAGACTGTCGTTTCACACCTTTCTGATGCATCCTCAGTCCAGGCTAGGTTTATAAGAAGGCTGTTCTCAAATTGTCGTGAAAGCATCCTCTAAAGCTGTGCACTCTGTACAGGGATATCGGGCCACTGCAGGAGCCTGCTCAGCAGTATTCCTCTTGCTTTAATCGGTCTGAGTTTAACATGTTTGTCTATATCCTAGGTTTGATGACTCTGTTAAATGTTTGGTTTTTTTTCTGGAGATGTATGTGTGCATGCTGTAGCCAGCAGCTATTTCAGGTATACAGGGACACTTATCACCTGCTGTCTAGAGGTTGTGATTTCAGTCCTTCCAGCAAGGTTGCTAAGGAGTATTAGGGATCCTTGGAGAGCAAAGCTCAGGAAATTCTCCTGTGGCCTTTGCACGCATTGCATGCTGAAGTGCTTCCTATCCAATATAAACTACTGTTCTGCCAGCAATATAGTATGGGCAAATGTGTCCCTTAGAGTAGTGTAACATGATAACTGTGACTTTCTACTATAAAGAAAACATTTGCAAGTCTGAGAGTGCTGTAGTGAGCTGCAAAGAGCTCAGGCCTCCTGAAAACATACCTTAGATTTCAAATCCATTTGCAAAGACACATAAAGAAGTACAAGATGTGCAGCTTTGAACCTTCTACAGCTTTTTTAAACCCAATCCTCTGTAGTTTAATTCAGCTTAGTTTTCCTGCAGAGATGAAGGAAAACCCTTTTTACTGCAGCACAGCAGTTTAGGCACAATAAGTGCCGTAATTAAGCATACCTTTCCTTTCCCCATTTTATCTTTTTTACTATAGACCGATTAATCCAATTTTTCAGATCTGATGGTGGCTTACAGCTAAATTATTTTGAAATGAGGGGATGTTCATGTGAGGGCTCAACTTGGGTAAATTTACAAATGGATGGAAGTCTTTATTAACTTTCCAGACAGAAGGCTTTATTAACTCTCCAGACAAGATCTATGCAAACTTTCAGTAAAAGTTTAAATTACACAGCAGCAATTTAAGTTTAGTCCAGGTAGTGTGAAAACCTGACATATTCCAGCATCTCCACAGTGTTGAGCAGAGACTTGAAATTCATTAAGGGTTTGCCTCATGTCTCTTGCCATTTCAGGGAAATTTAGCCAAAGTGTAACAAAGTTGTGGCTCTCAGAAAGACTGAGGTTCACAAGAGTTTTGACGATATGTATCTATAAGTATTATTGCTGCTATGCTGCCACGTTCAGAAATTGGGTGAGGGATAGGGATGGACTGTCTTTATCTCTCAGCTTTCTTGTTTCAATTAGGAGTTGCCCAAGTTATTAGGAGAAATGGTAGCCTGGCAGAAAGAAAGAGGTGTGACAATCTGGGCTTGAGAATAGCTGTA